>NW_009941267.1:0-26890 GCF_000696875.1 Nestor notabilis | reverse complement strand
GAAAGATCCAACATACAGTAATGGTAAACCAGGGTATTTATATTCTGTAGAAAACTGTGTAATCAATTGTTATCAGGAAACAGATAGTGTTAGTAACATGGATTGTCACCTGCACTTGTGATCTAGACCTACAAAACTTTACTTCACTTAAATTATAAGTCAGAGAATCATATCCTAGAATAGTAGAATAACTGGGTTGCAAGGGACCTTGGAAGATCATCTGGTCCAGCCTTTCATTGGACAGAGATCCTAGATGAGATTATCTAGCATACTGATCAATTGCATCTTGAAAACCTCCAGTAATGGGGACTCTACCACTTCAATTGAGAAGGAAGTTCCATGAATGATTGCTCTTACTGTAAAAGATTTTTCTTATGTTGAGATGAAACTTCTCCCACTGCAGCTTGTGCCAGTTGCCCCTTGTCTTGTCCACGCAGTTCCTTGTGAAGGGAGACTCTCCATTCTCTTTATAACCACCCTTTAAATACTGTAATGCTGTGCTGTATTAGAACCCTGAACTCAAACTACTCTTTGTTGAAAGACTAAACCAAAGATTGACCTACTTTGAAAGTTTTATGTATATGGAGTATAATTATTTCTGTTAAGAAATGCACTGCTCGCTATTTATCAATCTTTTTACTTCTGATCTTTGTTCAGATACCCTTTACTGCAATGTTGGAACTCAAATAATAATACAAAAATTGTAGTTTAAAAAAGAAAGTATGAGAACAAGATCAATAAAACATCTTTTTCTTTTGAAAGCTGCCTATTTAAAAGTGTATTACAAGTATTTAGTCATTGAGGCACTATTTCTACCACCAAAGTAAATATAAATATTGATGTAGGTTTTATTCAGCCATCAAACCAAGTGGTACACTACAAAAAATAGTGGTTGCATCTATGTTGATATGAAAATTCTGATAAAATGGTGCATAAAGATAGTGATGATTTAGAGAGGATGATGTGGGAGAAAAACATAGAATAAAATCATTAAAAACCAGTGTTCTTAAACCTAATACAAGAAAAGTGTTTTTATTTTTTTATCATTAAAGCTCTAAATATCAGATAATCTTTAACATTAGCTACATGATATCTAAATTTTAGCAATCTCTAATCTCTTCTAAATGTCACCGTGAGGATTTCTGAGATTTACTACTTTTTCTGGGATGAAAAGATAGGAATTATTGCTGCAAGAAACAGATCTCAAAAGTCATTATAATTCTGGTGCCTGCTTTAATGGTGCACCATCAGGTGAAAGTTGTTTCTACTTTCTAAATTCTGGTAATCAAGCAAAAACCTGAGAATTTATGGACATTTCCGACCTATTTTAACCCCTCTCAGTATCTGGATGAACCCTGAACTCCAGGTATTTTTGTGGAATAATTAAAAAAACCATCAGTACTTCAAAGCTGCTTTCTTAGTTATGTCTTTATTTATATGTGTAAGCAAAAGACTTCACCATGTGGTTTGATCACGTTTACCTCTGAAAAATAAAAAAAAATTAATAGGTGTTCTTTGCATAAGCTTTCAAGACTTGAGCCGTAAAATCTCAATGTCTTTCAGTCTACTAAAATACCATAGCATATGTAAATATTGTGTCATTAACATATGTCATTTAAAATGAAAGATATTACTGAAATACTTTCCTAATACCTTGCAACAGATATAATCCAAAGAAAACCACACAAAATGGTTCACAAATGCTTTTACTGTCACACTGACAAGTCTTAAAATAACGTGGTATGATACTGTAATACATTCATATGGCAGGATGACTGTATATGGGACTGAAATACAATAAGCTCAGATGCTGCTTTTCATGGTTAGGCAGATCTGTGAACTTTAATTGCACATGACAATTCAATTTCTATACTTGTTATTTAATAGATGCTTCTGTGTCTCAGGAACGTATGATATGCTACTGATTTTATACTAATATAACAGTCATTAGATCAAGACGGAAAAGCACATGTACAAGCTAATTATTTTGTAAACAATCTAACATACTAACTTGAAGGATTGAAATGTTTTAGGGTTTGTGAACACAAAGCTGTAGTACAGTGCAAGCAAGAAGGGAATTTCTCTGGCACCACTTGAATGCTCAGGAGGATTGAAAACTCTGAACCATGTACAAAACTAGTGAAAGAAAGCAAAGCAACAAAAACAACTGAAGAAAATGGTTTTTTAGGGAGTGGTACTGTTTGGTGGTATTTGGTTGTTGTTATTGTTTATGATGATGAGGAGGAGGAGGAGGAGGGTGGGGAGATAAAGGGTGGAGAAATAAGAATGAAAAGGTGAGAAACCCCTCAAACAAAAAAGGAAAAAGGGCTGAATTAATTCACACTTTCCAAACTGTTTTGTTTCCTTGAAAGCATAGCATAACTACAGTACAAGAAGGCTGGCTGTGGTAAGGGCCTTACAGAAAAGTTAATGTCATCGGGATTCAGTTCCACTACACCTCCCACATTGCTTTGGGAAGGTCTGGTGCACAAATTATTCAAACATGGAGCTGGCAGCTGTAGCTTTTTTGTTTTAACTAAAATACTTTAACTGCACACCTGAGTCCAGCCTTTATTCCCACAGCAAATGGCAGGGCCCTATCAGCTATGATGAAAGAAGGAAAAAAGAAATTAAGATAGAGGAGGAAAGGAGATGGTAAACTACGTGTTGAGAAAAGGATAGGTCCCAGCAGCAAGCTGACACCAGTAGTAGAGATCAGTAAAAACCAGTATTGAACCATGATAGAAAGGAAGGATTTTAGGTGTTAACGGACTTTGGATCAAACCCTCCTGAAAAAAACCCAGAAACTTAAAGTAGAAGTCTCTAATTTCTTATTCTTCCAGCTGGACCTTCTTGGTGAGGAAGCACTTTGCTGAGCATGTGCCAAAGCAAACCTGGAAAAGGTGGGAAAGTGGGAGGTTCACATATCTTAAGATTAAACATGGTTGCACAATTCTTATTATTTTTATGTCCAGTTCTTAGATGTCATCAAGTGTTTACTGAAGACAACATGTGTCATGTTTGGAGGAAAGTTAGCATATTATTTGAATTGAGACTGAAATGTTATAAATTTGGCAGTGGGAAACAGCTTTTCTCTCACACAAGTACATGAGCAAACAAGCACCTAATCACTTTAAAGAAGCTTTTGTTCTTATTGTTTGATAGCATTATGCCTAAGGCGAATAGGAAGCTTCCTCCTCAAAGTAAAAAGCTTATCAGCACAGGAAACAAAAAGTATTCTACTGTACTCTGTAGCATGTATATGGAGGAAAGGAACGAGTTGCTATATATTCCAAGCAACAATAATGACTAAAGGTTATGAAAACAATATTGAACATGCAAATTTATCAAACAAACAAACAAACAAAAAAACGAGAAGTGTAGCACAGTAATCTACATTCAAGCAAATATGACCCAGATCAAAAGAGATCAATCCGTCTAGCAGGAATAAACCAGTGTGAAATTACAGGTCAGTTACACAAATGCAACAAAATGCCCTGACATGGTACAGAAAGATGAAAGTGAGTCTTGGTGTTTCAGCTGCACACTGATTTCTGTGAGTATGTGTGTATACAAATGATTTTTTTTTTCCCCCAGAAGAATCCAGTACCCAGAACAGGATATAAGCAGCAATGTACTTTATAAAACTGTTTCAACTGCAATGAGTGCTGACCTTGGTGTACATAGCAGAATGGGGCAGATAAATTCGCTCAGTGTTTTGTGCTTCTCAGAGACATGACAAAAGAATCCATGCACCCTTTTAATGCAGGAAAAAGATACACAAAAGAACTCTGATGACTCAGACATATGACTTGCTTAAATATTTTCTGTAGTCTTGAGACCACTCGTCAGGGAAGGAGATGGAAAAATCTCTTTATAGCCTGACTGTGAGTTTCTGCACTAAGTATAAAAAAGATCATAGGATCAGGTCTTGAGGACCATGATTCAAATCATAAATGGCAAATACCTCTGTATGAAGTTTTATGAAAATAATTGTTTTGTTTTAGTACAAATTCAGGTGAAATGAGTGTATTTATTAGAGATTGCAATATTTAAATTTTATGAATGGCCTGTGTGTTTGTCTTTTTGTCACCATTGTAATATGTTTGTCTTGTCTCTTTATACTGTAACATCCATTGAATGCCCTATTTTGAACTTCGCTGAATAACAGATTTAATGGTTATTTAATTTTATTTCTAAATGCATCTACTAATTTACTAAACTAAGATATAAGTGAGAAGTTCTTTACTGTGAGGGTGGTGGGGCACTGGAATGGGTTGCCCAAGGAAGCTGTGAATGTTCCATCCCTGGCAGTGTTCAAGGACAGGTTAGATGGAGTCTTGGTTGACATGGTTTAGTGTGAGGTGTCCCTGCCCATGGCAGGAGGGGTTGTAACTATATGATCTTAAGGTCCTTTCCAACCCTAACTATTCTATGATTTTATGATGCTATGATTCTAGTAATAATCAAGATAGGTTTTAGTGAGGGAGAAAACTTGGAACATGAGTTGTGCTTTCCTTGGAAGGGAAGAACAGAAACATCTAAACAGTGAGTCATAACATAACATGCAAAACCACTTCCCTTTAATATCTTCATCAATGGCACAGATAGTGGGATTCAGTGTGTCATCAGCAAGTTTGCAGATGAAACCAATCTGAGTGGTGAAGTTGAAATGCATGAGGGATGAAAAACTTGCAGGACTCAGACAGGCTAAAGAGATGTGCCCATGCAAAGCTCATGAGGTTCAACAAAGACAAACGCAGGATGGGGCAACCCCCAGTGTCATCAATACAGGCTGGGACATGAATGGATTGAGAGTACCCATGAGGAGAAGGACTTGGCGGTACTGGTGGATCGTATCTTGAGCTGCACCCAAAGGAGTGTGGCCAGCAGGATAAAGGAGGTGATTCTGCCCCTCTACAGTGGTGAGACCCCATCTGCAGTACTGCATCCAGCTCTGGAGTCCTCAGTACTGGAAAGACATGGAGCTGTTGGAGAGGGTGCAGCCAGCCACAAAAGTGATCAGTGGGATGGAACACCTCTCCTGTGAAGAAAGGCTGAGATAGTTGGGATTGTTCAGCTTGGAGAAGAGAAATGAGACTTTATTGCAGCCTTCCAGTACTTAAACAAAGATGAGGAGGGAGTTTTTAGCAGGACCTATTGTGATAGGACGTGGTTTTAAACTAAAAGAGAGGACTGAATTCAGGCTGGACATGAGGAAAAAAATCTTTACAATGAGTGTGGTAAAATACTGGCACAGGTTACACAGAGAGGTGGTTGGATGCACCATCCCTGGAGACATTCAAGGCCAGGCTGGATGTGGTTCTGGGCAACCTGATCTAGTTGTAGATGTCCCTGTTCATCGCAGTGGGGTTAGACTAGATTACTTTTAAGGGCCTCTTCTAACCCAAACTCTTCTATGATTCTGTGATTCTGTGTTGTTTATTTCAATATATCAATTACCTTGTCTACCTGACAAAAGTGAATTTTCAGTTTCTCTAGCATGTGTCCGTAAGCTACATGCATAATCATGTGTAGAAATAAGTTGTTACACGTATATCTTAATTTTGTGTAAACCAAATAAATAAGCTACACCTAGACTGCTTTTAGGATTTCACTTCAATGTTTTAGATGTGTGTGACCCCACCCCAAATTTAAAATTACCAGGCATTTACTGATGATTACATGGTGTCTGGTACAGAGTATATTGAATATAGCTGGCAAACCTTTCTAGCTGTGTGTTGATTATTCTGCTTATAACAACCTTTGTCCTCAATTAAGCTTTTGTTTTGTGGATGTAGGTTGATTTTTATCACCGTAATCAAACACTATCGCACACTAGTCGTTCATTATGATTGCAGAGTATCTTTGCAACATCAGATTTTCAACATATATGATTTTCAACTTTGTCTTAACTGCCAAAGTTAATTAAATTAATTGTGGATTAAGTTACCTTAGCTAAGCTGATGACATACTGATTTACTATTCTCTTTATAAGTCATTAGCATTCATTCAAGAAAGTCATTAGCATTCATTAGATAAGCCTCATGATTGCTTTGCAGTACAACATTGACAGATGAGTGCATGTCATGGGTTGCCTGAGTGTAAACAAAAGGAAGCATCTATGGATACCTAACTACGTTTAAGGTGTAGTACATGATCAGAAGACATTCTTCTGAAGATTCTTCAAGACATGGGTAATACAATGTTCTTTAATTCCACTCCTTTTTATTTTATTTGAGATCTGATTTTCTTTTCTAAGTATTTATCTTATTGTTGCATTTGAGACTTTAGTTTTGTCATTTCTTGAGGGAACATTATTTTTTACTTCAATGTACAGTTTTGGTCAGTTTAGCAATAGTACATTTTGTTGCAGTGGGATGAACCCCTCACAGTTGAAGCAACTTTGCTATCTAGAACCTGAACAACAACAGCAAAATGACCTTCCCATTTCTCTGTCTGCTGCTGTGCATAAACTGTCAGAAAGGATCAGGAATGATGTCCAAAACACAGATGACTCTATCTACTGCAGTTAGATGAAGGCTTGTCATGCATGAGCTATGAACTCCTTAGTTTCAACTGGAGCTGAATGCAAAGAGAGTTTAAAATTGTATTGGTTTTACAGAAATGAGAGATCAATATTTATTCCACTCATAGCAATGAAAATGAGCTCTATGAAAAAGACAGGGTTGGGGTAGAAAGAGGATTGAACTCAGAGATATTGTGAGGTTATACAGTGACTGTCCTCTTAAGAGAGCACAGTATGTTTTAATTCTACTCTAGTATTAAGATGAGATATCCTCATAGAGCCAGTTTCTTCTAGCTTTCAATCTTATAAGTAAATAAACAAGTTACTACGAGGTGTAGTAAGTTGGTTGTTCTGAGATGTTAGAGGTGTGTGTCTTTGCAACAGTAAAAGTTTCTTCAGCCAAATTAGAATCAAATCATTAGTAGATTTTAGATAATGTGAAGCTGCTATTAGATGCTGCCCAGGCATGAAATCTTGTGCAATACTTCCATCTGTAAATCTGATGATGGGGTACCCATATTTAACCCTGATAATGTTAGTCCTTATTTATAGTCACTTGCACCTTGAGGAAGCACAGTTAAAGTATGGGACTCCACATAACTGTAACTAATACCAGTAAGAATTTGGTGGGTATTTTCAGTTTCCACTTGTTTAGCTTTACAGACTAAGGCTTCAGAAATTATTCTGAATAATTTGATTCTCATCTAGCTCTAACAGTGTTATAATGCAATAGTCTCCTGATAGCTTTTGAATGTCTACATTGGTTCTTGGACAGAAAAAAATTCACTTGCCTTCCAAAATAAAAAAGCACAGAATGTTAAAAGGCAGGCTTATATCCAAACTGCAGGAATGTGTATGTCAGATGTTGGTAGTGGTCTCTCCTCACAAGCACAAAACTCAGTGCTATTTAATATACCTTTCATCTTTCAAAGAACTGTGCACTGATTTTTCAAGTTATGTATATTTTTAGCCACTTTGTGTCTTTCCCTCATAAACACTTCTACAGATCATCTCCTGGAGCAGAACAAACTACTTGTGATGTATGCTGCAAAGCCCAGTTTAAAGTAATTTGTCAAGGTTCCTGCAGAAGCTCTGTGGCAGAACCGCCACAAGACATTTCTCAGCTGCTTCAGCTGAAGCTTTATTCTTTCTCCTTGCTTCCTTCCCCAGACAGAAGATGTGTTTGCCCCATTCATTCACAAACTCTGGGTTATTCAGCAAGTTAGCCCAAAGCATATAGGCAATATCCTCCTGGAGTCAGCAATTCTGATGTATTCTTGAAGTGAGGCAGCCTGGTTAAAATGAGAAAAGGGCCCTAGTGGTAACTGGACACTGTGATTAAAGACTGCATGATAATATTCACAAGAAAGAAAGATGGTATTGCTCTTCAGCTTTCAAATTGCTCTTTTTTAAACTTCTGAGGGCTTTGTTTTATACACTTCATTATTAACTTTAAACATTAAAAAAAATAAATTAAATTATTTAAAAATAAGTGGGGAGTATCTTATGTTGCTGTTTTAATATAGATATGCCTGAAATCTAAAATTTCTTAATTTCACCAGGGACCATGGTCAATATCCAGTAAACTACTGGGAAAGTACTAAAAATATAAGAGTTCTGCTAGCACCAAAAGTGCTGCAGTATGTATATGTTGTTTATATATAAAAATACACTTTTTCAAAAGCAATTAAACATTTCCATAATCTTTCTTTCTTTAAATATTTATAAGAGTGAACATGCATCATTTCTAATTAACTTCCCTGGGTTACAGCATTTACAGGAGAATGCTAATTGCAGCAATATCCACAGCAGTTTCATATACATATCACATTTTAATTTCAGAGTGCAATTTTCTGCCACTATTTTTTTGTTACATATATATTTTTTTCACCAGCTGATTTTGAAAATGTTAGAGCAATTGTTAGGTTTATAGATATAATCAGAAGCCTATAGGTGGATCTTGAACAAAAGTATTTTAAATAGAAACAAAAATATTATGATCATTAGTAAATAGCGAGGATTGTATGCTTCTGGAGACAAACTTCTCCGACAACTGTTTATCTAAAGAGGCATTTGTGTTACTTTCTAGAGAGTGTTTAGATCAGCTAAGTAGTGAACAATAGGTACAAAATATAAGTATAGATTATACCTCTATTCCCCAGTGAGGAAGAATTTATCTCTGTAGAATGAGGGACGCATTACTTGATACGCTGGGATAAGATTTACCCATATAAAAATAAGTGTTAAATGCTGTTATATTAAAATCCTGTAGAAGGATTTTAATCACTGAGACAAAGACACAGATTTCTACCTCTTAAAAAAACTCACCAATCCAATGAGGAGGGACTTCACTATCATTGATTCTTCTTTTAATTCTGCCATATTGATTCTATTAAAGTTCTATATAACTGGCTCCCAGACTTAGGCAATCTTATTAGAGGACTAAAGAAACAAATTATGCTGTTTTCAGTGATTGTTTACATTTTTTCAGATGCTCAGATTTCAAGAAACTGTCTAAATCAGACTTAAAAAAGTACAAAAGTAGATCTAGTCTGGCAGGCCTGAATTAGTAATGTTAAACAGTAAAGTGATCTGTCATTTGAAGACATAAAATGTAGAGAACTGAATGCTGGAATACTTCTTCTTACATATTTTTAAACATACCCTGGAAAACAGACAATTTTCTACCACATTTTTCTCTGCTTATATAGAGATATGGGATATAGATAGACAGAAACATAGAACAGCCCCAGCTGGAACAGACCTCAAAAGGCCATCTGGTCCAATATTTCATGGGAAAGGGATCTTGGATGAGATTGTCTAACATCCTGAACAGCAGCATCTCAAAAACCTCCAGTGATGGAGACTCTATCAAGTCCATTTGGGATGATTATTCTAAAAATTCCTTTCTTATTCTGAGATGGAACCTCTTCCAGTGCAGCTTTGTACGTGTCCATTGCTCCTTGTCTTCTCCATGTGGTTCCTTGTGAAATGAGAGCCTCTGACCTCTTTCTAGACACTCCCTGTTCTTTCAGGAAGCTGCTCTGTCGTGGTTCAAGCCCAGCCGGCAACTTGGAACCACGCAGCCACTCGCTCACTCCCCACCTCTTCCTTCCTCCCCCCGCTCCCGGACGGATAGGGAGGAGAATCAGAGGAATGTAAATCCCATGGGTTGAGATAACAGCACTCCAGTAACTAAGGTATAATACAAACCACTACTGCTACCAATAATGTTGATAAGAGGAATAACAAGGGGAGAGGACACAACTGCTCACCACCTGCTGACCAATACCCAGCCTGACCCGAGCAGCGATCTGGGCCTTCCGGGTAACTCCCCCCAGTTTCTATACTGGGCATGACGTGCTGTGCTATGGAATAGCCCTTTGGCCAGTTTGGGTCAGGTGTCCTGTCTCTGTTTCCTCCCGGCTTCTTCTCCTCCCTGGCAGAACATGAGGCTGAGAAAAGTCCTTGGTTGGAGTAAACATTACTTAGCAACAACTAAAACCATCGGTGTTATCAGCGTTGTTCCCAGGCTGAAAGTCAAAACCACAGCACTGCCCCAGCTACTAAGAAGGAGAAAAAATGACTGCTGTAGCTGAACCCAGGACATGCTCTCAAATAACTCCCAGCACACACAAGCTACTTTGTCTTCCATGGTTGCTTCCCATGGACTCTCTTGCAACATGGCTCAAGGCATATTGAAGTTGGCTCTTCTAAAATCTAGGCTCTCTGTCCTACTACTGGTCTTCAATGTGCTCAGCACAATATTAAAAGGCACAGCATTTTTTTTTCTCAGCAAAATCTTAAAATGTGTTTGCTTTATCCATGGCTACCATTTGTAGTTAAGTCATCAAGAAAGTGTTCTCAGTTTATAAGCAGTAAATCTAGCAATAAATTCCTAGTCAACATATCCAATGTCTGCAGCAGAAAGCAATCCTCAGTGCACGTGAGGAAACAAACAACTTCTTCACTACTGTGTTGCTTTATCAACAAATGTCCTTGTAATTGAAGTCAGTCATGAGGACCAGGTTCTGTTGGCCCAAGACTTCCTTGAGCAGCTGAAGTAAGGTTTCATTTGCCTCATCATCCTGATTGTGAGGTTGGTAATAGATACCTGACATAAGATCCCACTTGGTGACAGTCACTCTAATCTTTGATCCAAAGGCATTCAATAGAACTTCCATGGTCTCCCTGGCTTATATAATCAAATTGGTTTTTTACATAGAGAGCAACTTGAACTCCTCTTCTTCCCTTCCTATTTCTCCAAAACAGTTTGTATCCGTCCATAGCAGTCTTCCAGTCATGTGATTTCTTCCACCACACAACTCGGGGAACCTGGGAAACTTGGGGATATCACAGGCCTCACGCTCCTCCCAGCACATGGCAACTGCTGCTGCTGTTGATAGCATCTGCTTCTTGCAATAAATGTTTTAGTAATAGAATAATGCAAATGGTGAAAAAATTTCCACAATTTCATTTTTAACAAGGGATGAGAAACCATCTACACTTACAGCATAATGAGGACATTCAGTAATGTATGAAATAAAAGGTTGTAGAAAGCTGTTTAATGTTCAGATCAACAGAAACAAATTTGATTGACATCCTTGCTCAGATATCTGAGTAATGTGAAGGCCCCAGGTAATTCTGAGAATCTGTGTGAGTGAAGACAACAAATACTCTCATGGGACATTTTCAGGACTAATCCATAGAACTCCTATTCAAATGCACCATTTCTTGCCCCTGACTTTTCTGATTATACACAGGGAAAAATATCAAAACCAAAACAAAAAAAAAAGAAGGTTTTATAAAATGTGATTTTTAGGGTTACTGGAGCACCTATAGTCTACAGAATTGTCTGAAGAACAAAATTATCTAGAATTTTCTTTAGAATTTCAATGAAAATATATCTTCTAATATCTTGCTTTTCAGAAACTTTTCAGGATTTCCGTTAATAGTACGATAAAGCCCCAAAAAATCCTTACTCAATGGAAAACATAGCAAGACAAAACAAATAAATAAAACCCCAAAAGGACTATTTTAAATTTATTGAGCCAACAATATGACACAACTGATGGAAGAAGCAAACTTTTTTTTCGTTGGAATTTGGTCACTTTCCACACCTCAGACCTCCTGTGGAATCTTTAGGATTTCTCCTAAACTCTCCGTGCAATTATCAAGTACTACCAAATGAGCTACAGGGCCCTGAGTTGCTGCTGACTTCTTCCCAAAGGCTTGTCCACATGGGTAAACACCATGAAAAATGTGGTTTTCTACCCTGGATGTAAATCCCTGCCTTCAACATAGGGGACCCTCACAAGATTTTTTCTTGATATATTTCCAAAGTCCTAGGTAGACCTTTTTCTTACGCCCTTCCTTCCTCCTCAAAATTAATTTATTTTTTTTTTTCTGTTTCTGTAAGGGGTTTAGTGTGGACTTATATTGACACAGGATTTCATGTAGGAAGGTGAAATCTTTCCGGTTTATGCCCTATCAGCATCACCCTTAACTTAGAGCACTCCCCTGACAACAACTTACTGTTGTTCTGAACAGCAACAAGAAGGCGGATGGACCTTTCTCACCCCTATCACAGACTCAGGTGTTCTCACACTGTTCAAATGTGCACATAGGAGAATGAACCAAAACAAACACAGAAAGTAGCAAAGGGATAGGTAGTAAAGCAGTATGACAATAGAGAGAAGATGTAGGACAGTCACTCATACATATGTGCAAAGGGAAATCCTTGCAAGAGCAGGGTGTAAGCACTTCCCAAAAGTACACCAAACTATTTCAGCCACTGAAATGTCTCTTATTATTGTTGGCAAGTAGAACAGTCCTACACTTTTGTAAAGAAGCCAAAGTCAAAACTGGTCATCAGCAGAGTCAGGAAGGAAAGAAATTTTCAATTGTCTTGCAGAATAAAGTAGCACATGATTATTTCCATACTAGTTCCATTTTCACAGGTGTTTGTCCTCAGAAAGAAATGTACATGCTATTGTGTCTTCTCAAAAGGTGACTTTTATTAACACAATGTTTTACATTCATGACATTTTATGATAACTAGCAAAAATCAAAGCCAGAGAAGATTTTTTTTTTAATGATTTATTGTGCTCTGTTTTGTTGAAAACAAAAGTAATGGAGTAGTAAAATAGAAACATCAAAGTATTTACACAACATTTATCTATTCAGGGTATACAAAAATGGTGTAATTTTTTTCAGATTCCAATCAGTTTAGGCAAAACTACAATCAGCTAGGCCCAAAAAGCCCAGAAGTTCCAATCTTTTGCAGATTTACTGAGCAAGAAAAAAGTAGAAACCTTGATATTTGTTTTGGACAAAATTGCATTCAGGCTTGTATGTTAAATTTAGGTTAGTTCAGCAGCTTTCTATAGGAATAGGTTTTACTAACAAAACGGTAGGGATTTCTTTTTGCCCCCACACTTCCTTTTTGTATGTATGTGTGTACTGGAGTATAATTAGTTTGTACTCACCCGCTAGAGCCATGTGTGTTTTTTACCACTTAAAAAATTAACTTTGTACAGCATGACCACAAAACTGCAGACTTGTTACTTTTAAACTCGTTCTAGAAAACACACTTTATCTGCGTAGTCAATAAAGCTTCTCTAATACAGATGATACAGACGTTGAGAAATAACCTAAAAATTCACAGAGGCATACATGCCCTTATACATGGAGGCAACAGCTGTTGTCTCCAGAATGCTGAGGCTGGGACTAGTGAATTGCAGTAACAGCAGATTACTGATTTACAGGGAAAAAAAAAAAAAAAAAAAGGAAAAGAAACCAACATCTCCTTCACAGGCTTTATTCCTTTCACTAAGCTGACAGAATTCATGAAGGTAAAAAGCTGTCTTACCTAGAATAGGCTATGGTACTAACATAAAGCACACGCAGAAATGATTGCTGTGACTTAAAGTGCATGGTCCATGAGTCAGTGGTTTCTGCTATGATCTGCTGCCAAAATTTCAACAAGTTTCTTCAAGTGCTTTCCACCCTGTGCCCATAATACACATGATATTTTCTACCCAAAATACACTGCTGGCCACTTATAACATCTCATGTGCTTTCCCTCTTTTTCTTGGCTTCATTTCCCATTCCATACTCACAGTACAGATTCCTGATCTTCAGCCTTCTTTAGCTTACCACTGTGCCCCACCATCATGCTGGATAATACTATAGGAAAGTAGTGTCATGGAAAAAGAAGATGAAATGTAACTAATTATTCCTAATGTTCATGTAAGTTGTTTTCAAAACACAAAATATTTATGTATTTGGTACTGTAATGTTAAGTTCTGAAACAAATTTTTAATATACTGCGTAAGTTTTTCTTTATGGAAAAAGAATGACACATTTTTAAATTAATTGATACTGGTTGGTAAGTTTCTGGGTAGATTATTTTTTTATTTTTATTTTTAAAGCATACATTATTATAACATTCAAAATAAGCTAGTATATCAACCTATGTTTTCACAAAAAGTTTTGAATAACAAATTTTTTCTTTAAAACTTGTTACTGATTTCTTGAGACATATAAAAGGTAATCTTTCCTTCTCCCTCCTCCCCTTTGATATGAAAAGAAAATAAATCCAGCATTTTTTCGTTCATGTACTAAAAAACTGGTTTTGTTAATGCACTTTCTGATAAATACACAAAAATTCATACCTGTCCCCAATGCAAGTAACTATTGTCACTGTAAATCCATAAGATTTTCCAAGCTCAGAAAAGTCAACAGAAATTACAGCAAACACAAACACCTCACTGGTGCTTCAAGTACCTAGAAATTTTTAAAGTAGAAAATTGACATATTGTACACTGGTTTCAAATAATTGTATTCAGAAGAATGAGATTTGTACTACTAATAATAACAATGTTATTGAAGCTTGCTGAGCAATCTAAGTAACCATTTTGTAGGTTAATTTACCCAGATGCACAAAAACTTTCTTTGTACTGATAATGTCTCCAGAGTTCCAAAGAAGACAAAGATTTTTTATGCTTTTGGTACCTAATGACATTCACTTTTAAAAACCAACTGTCAGTGAAGAATTACTGAAAATCCATTTATTCCTTTGTTATTTAATAAGATGAAACTACACAGTTTAATGGATATGGTTCAAAAATCCATATAGTTAATAAAATATGACTTCAAACTTCTGCTTAGTTTTACTGGTACTAGTACATTATTATGCTAGCACACAGACAAGCCCAACATGGAAAAAAACTAAATGAATCAAAATAATTGAAAGAATTTGTATTCACTCGTTCTGTTTACATCATTTATAACTTATTGAATTTGTACAGAACAAAGGAAAGAATAAATCAAGGCATTACAGTGATCCATGGGAGCTGTAATAGTGTTCAGGACAACTGCTCAGCCCATCCTATCTTCCTGCTTGACAGAAGGGCAGGAGAGACACTGGTGTGCTCACTGGCTGCGTGGACTTTGCCCACTAAGGAATCCAGGGCAGTTCTGCAGCAATTTGTGCTCTCACTGGTGGCAAGCACTTTCAATGCAGTCTGCTATTATGTTAAAGCAACAACACAGTTTTAGACTTCTGCTATCCAGTTGTGCATTTTGATTGATGCTTCAGTCAAGACATAATCATCCAGGCAGGAAGAATTTGCAAAAGCAGTCAGTTATTCATGGACAGATGACCTTTTCTTACTGGAAGTTCCTCCAGAATCTTACCTAATAACAAGGATGCTTCATGTCCAGTTTACATTATAAAAGTCTAAGACACAAGTCTGCAGGTATGCAATTGTTTTTATGATTACAACACTCAGAAGACATGCTCTATTAAATTTTATTTCCTGAGTATTTCCTTTTTGTCTCAGGTGCATTTTTTATTTTATGCCAAACTTTGTATTGCCAGAAGGAAACTGAGTCTGAGTTAAATCTTAATATGACACGTCTACTTTATACTATACTTTTGAAAGAGTATTAGTTTTCAAAATGTGATTGCTCTATGTTAGAAGGTACTCTGTGGAATATGTAAATTCAGTATCTGTCTTGTTTTGTAAAGTATCTAGCTGAAAGAGATAAATGTAAGAAATGTTAGTACTATTCCAATATTTCTGGTATTTAAAAAAGTGAGCATACTGGTCTGAGTGGATGTCCAGTATTCAATATTTGCTTTTGGATCAGTCATCTACAAAAACAGCCTGCATCCAAAAACAAACCACCACCTCGGTTTCCCTACTCAAAATCCCCCATGGCTGTCCATCCCATGCAAGCTATTTTGAGTGACTGCTTCTTCATAACAGCTTTTCCACAGTTTCCACTTCTAATCAAGCTGAAACTGTGTGCGCACCCTTTGCAATCCTTGAGAAAATCCACCACAGCACACAGTTTATAACCTTTCAAATAGCCTTGTTGATAAACAGACTGATTTTCTGAATTAAAGGATCTATAGCTCTTTTGCTGACCTTCCATTGGCTTCAGAGGTGATTAGTGTCTGAGAGTGGGTTTGGTTTTTGTTTGGGGTTTCGTTTTAGGTTTTTTTTTTTGGTCTGCTTGACTGGGCAGCTCAAACTGCTACAGAACTCATTTCGCTTTCAGCCTAAACCTTTCTACTACCTGGATATCTGTGTGGGCTGATATTTTGAGTCACATCTTACATGATGATGAACAATCAAAATCTAGATTAATTTACAATCTTCCTTTTACAAAGACTGGTGGAAAATCTATTAAAGTGTTGGTAAGAATATCTGAAAGACAGTGAAAGATTTTGATACAGAAGGTTATGGAGGAGTTTTCAGGCAAAGAAATATAAGAAGTTTTTTGTATTTGTAGTACTGATTCACACACATACTGCTAAACTACACATCACCTGAGCCTTTATGTAACAATAAGCAACACAGTGCTCACTTTACTGTAGTCATTTCTTTGAAAAAACCCCAAACAAATATTTTGGGCAAGCTTTGAGAGATGGAGCTAAAGATTATTAAGGCTTTTGTTAACTGGTCGGTGCAGTGAGTGGATTAATAATTAATATCTTATATCCATGCTAAGCAAAAACTTTCAGCAATTTCTCTTAAGAATGTGAAAAATCACATGAATTTTTTAGACTTACAATTAAAAAATAGAGCAGCTTCTTACAGATAACACTGAAAATAATGTCCTCCTACAAAAAATATTACTAAAGACATGTGAATAAATGTTTGCCAACAACTATCATTGCAGAGTTTATATTAAAAATATGTGTACAAAGTGTATTTTATTCTATAACGATAAATATCTGACACAGACTGTTTTAAGACCCCTTTATGAGCTTTCTGATTTCCTGTGAACTAAAAATATGTAAGGGGTTTCATTGCTGCTTGTCAAAACTCCATAATGGAGTCTAACTACACACCAAAGAATGTTCTGATGCTGTGCTAAGCCACTAAGCATCCACTCTTGCTAAACTTACATGGACACACTGCCAAAGAAGATGAATTTTTATAAGCTTCTGAACAAAACAATGAGAATTTGAAGAGACTATGTTGTTTTCATTAATTCTTTCTTTACACTAGAGGCACACCTCATATCCTGTATTACAGGATACTCATAGAGCGTTTCTGATGTTTACCACATTTAAATTCAGAATAGCTTAGGTTGCTGAGGCACAGAAAAATATTTTGGTGCAGTAGTGAACCAAACTTTGCCTTTCTTACATGAAATAAGCCTACAGCTTGGATACCGGAAGCACAAGAGTAATGCATTGAAATGCTCCAACACCTTTAACAACCTTGCACAATTAGAGATATAGAAATGAAGCCCAGAAGGAGAACAGTGTACAAGAACACCTGCAAAATATTATATAAATGTTACCTGCAAAAATGCATCAACGTATTTTTGGATACATACCAAGGAGCAACACATATAAATCTGAAATATACAAAGAAAGACAGTAGAAGTCAATTAACATCTGTTCATAAGCATCTTAATTAGAAAAAATGTTTTAATATGAACACCAGATTTTGGCCACTGTTTGTGGCAAGGATTTTTTAGTTTATATTTCATAGACATTTACTTGAATTTCTACTCATGTTCATGTTCTTGTTTGTACCACCAATGCAATTTTCAGTTGTGGAAATTTAAAAAAAAAAAAAAAAAGTTCAGATAAGAAATTATTATAAATATTCAAATAATAGAGTCCACAGAATAAGTTAGGAAGCACAAAGAAAGTAGTTGTAAACAGCAACATTGTCTTCTTTGTGTTTCAGATTCTGTTTTTAATTTGAAATTATACAACTCTCTGATCTCACCTATGAGATCTAACACTTTGAAATGTCATTTAGCATACTTAATTCCTACTAAAAATCAACATAATTCTGAGTTCTCAAGAAATTCTGTGAGTTATCCAGGATTTTGAAAGATCAAATTTTGCTAGAAAAACTGGCTTCCCAGAGAAATGAAATTTACACAGCTAACTATATCCTTACATACCTATGTACCTAAATACATGTATGTACTTAAATACATATATAATTATAAAAAGGCATTTGGAGTTAATGAAATGCTAGAGGTACTTGGGAAAAAGAGTTTATCAATCAGCAGGACACTGTGCTCACAAACCTGAACTATGAAACAAAGACCTATCCAGAAAAGAGGCAAAACTGTGACTTCTGTTTTGTCTGCTTTAACACCATATAGGGTAAAAGATCATTTTTTTACAAAATGAAAAGGAATTTGAAGCTAGGGCTATTCCTGTGCTGGCTGGCACCACAGCCAGCAGGATGTGGAATGACTGAAAAATAGCCTTTGTTTCCATGTGAAATCAAAGAGTCCTTGACAGAACAAGAAAACATGGAATTGTCATTCTCAGTGTAGACATGTAAGATTTCCCATTCTTTACTAACAGAGTAATTGAGTAACGTCTCAGTTTCTTTCATCAGTAGTAATGAGTGTTTGTTCACAGCTAACCAGAATGTAGTATTTTCTGTTTCAGTTATATATTCAAAATCCTTCGACAGTATATCTACCTACAGGGCACTTGATTAACAGAAGTAGGACTATAGCATTTGTGAATACTATACAGTCCTTTAAGGATTTAGAGATTAACTTATAAACTTTTTAGTACTTTATTGCTTTAGTGCACCTTTCTAAAGGTTACAAACATGATAAACTCATACACATTACGACTGCCCCACTATGATGCTCCTTTCGTCCTTTCTGTCAACCATGCAATTTACATACATTTCAAATAGCCTATTTTATTTATTTTTTCATTACAATAGAAGTTCAGAAGTCAATTTCTGTTTTTCCATTTTCTGCTTTTTGTATTTATAATAAGACAGAGAAATTACTGAATATGGAAAAAAAAAAAAAAGATCATTAATGAAAAGCCTCTGCACCTTGTTTTTCAGTCTTAGCCTTATTAATACCTTTCACATGTTGAAATACATCCGAACTCTTACTTCAGAGGAAGACTTCTTGAGAGTTACACCAGGATTATAGTAAACAGTAGCTGACAGACTTGAAGGTAAAACTGCTGCAGCATATATAAATTGTATGGGGCAGTTTGCTGTTGCACTGTGTATGACTCCATTGTGTCTTTACTTTGCAACTTGCTTATTTTGATATAAAATTTAATATTTTAATCTTTGATTAATATAGATAGATAGGTAAAGGCATCTCAGAATGCATTGAAACTTGGAACTGCAGCTTGCTTTAAAGTATGGGTGAATTTCTAGCTAACTTTTTCACAATTAGGCTTTGATGAAGTACCATGAAACTGATGTCTTCTACCTTTATTTATAGAAAAGATACTAATGGAAGACTAATGGCAGGAGGATTCTTTCTTGCTGTGGAAAAGCAACTTGGGTCAACAACAGCAGGGAGAGTAAAGCACATCTATCTGTTCCACAGTCATCTATTAGAAAATTCCTGGGTTTGTTTAGCCCACCAGAGTTCCCTCATTTTATCTTAGACTTTCTATGGGATTGTTCATTTGCTTGTTAAAGAACCACATTCTTCACACTGTCACTGCCCTAAAGGTCACATAGATGATAGGTTTCTGTGAAGAAAATCCTAATTTGGATTCACATGTTACTGCAGTTGTTGATTATCCTGTTGTAATCCCCTGATACTGTGTTTAACACTCTCATAATCCCTCCAAAAGGCACTCTTAGGTCAGAAAAAGGAACAGACCTGGCCTGAGTAGTGTGTTTCTTAACCTTGCCATTTTACCCTGGGAAAAGTGCAAAGTCAGATTATTCACAGTTTCTAAAAGCCATGGACTGCCATGGGGATCCTAAGCAAAAAGTCACCATTGAAGATTTAAACATTTAAATACATGAAGGGCTATGTGGTTATTAAAACAAGTATCATTCTTTAGAATTTCTAAAATAGTATAGGGACCAATGTTGTATAGATATGATTGATTAACTCTGTTATTAAACTCAGAAGATTAAACTGCTAGCACCTTATAGAGACTGGAAAGGAGAATGAACAAGAGCTGAATATCTGCATTTTTCCTGAGGCTTTCTGATAAATGCATTCCTTTGAGAATATCCTCTGCTATCCTGCTGTGAATTCAAGTATTCCACCAAAAGCAATAGAACTCAATTCTGAGCCTATATTAGCATTTTACTGTGCCTAAGTAATTCCTTCAAACCCATCTTTCCATATATTCATATCCTTTTATGCTTCTATAAAGCAAGAGCCAGATATTTGGACATTATTCATCCACCTGCACAGTTAGCCACTTTTCTTCACATTGCTGAATTTCGGTACTGAGAAATAAAGGAACATCTACTAATCCATTCACGAACTCTGTTAGCAGGACATGGAGTTTTGGCCAGGGCTCCTGGATTAATATAAGTATTATTTAAAATGACAGCCATAGCCTTCATCTCCCTATTAGTCCATTTCCTGACTCAAAACATAATGTCTGGTAACTATCAATGATTAATTTTGAACTCCCGCACAGATATATATCTGATGAACACAGATAGAAGGACTGTCAGCAGATGATTAATTTCTTTTCTGTGTTTTTCCTGATAGATAGCCAGACTCATACAGGGCACAATGAGGAGGACTACAACATAAGATTTGGTCTCCTGAATCAAAATTTCAGCTGTCATTGTCAAAAACTAAATTGTATCCAAATTCCTAAACTAACAAGTAATTTCTCTGCCCCTAGCCTTCCTTTCTTTCAGAAATCCTTCCTTACCCATGCTTCCCTCTTAGATGGTATAGAGAAAACCTTTGTGGGTTTTGTACAAAAATGATTCTGTGTGTGGAGTAACCTCAATTCCTCACTGTAGTACAACTGAAACAATGACAAAACATCTAACATGTTTGGTTGATCAAGACATAAATCTAGGGAAACTGAAGACCAAGCATTAAGTTTTAAGCAACTTGTCAATCAAAAACTGCCAAACAGCTAGTAATGCCCCTGTTAAATCTATGGTTATGGTCATTGGTAACACGTCGCTAGACATGCCTTTTTATTTGACTATTTCTGGGTATTTTGTCTATTTTTGCAGATGAGGAAATTACTTGTTCTCACAGCTTGGGTCTTGATGGTCTTTGCATGCAACTTCAGTAGGAAATTAAGGAGGGAATCTATTCCACTGTGTTACAGTTTCCCTTCATTAGCCTTCTACATTGCTAATCCAAAGTAGGAAAGGAGGGAATACAAATATTAGAGAAGTGTTGGTTTGGTTCTTTTTCTGTTAGAATATCAACATTTTGTTTCATGTACTTTTGTTTGTGCATTCACCAGTCCATGTGCTTTAGTTGATGTTTCATTGATCTGTTCTAGAAATACTATGTTCATATCTTGAAGCCAGATATGTGAAAGAGCTTACTATTGTTGTCAAAGCTTATTGATTTCTGAAGGCCTTGCTTCCAACTTTCTTTTTGTCCTCTCTGACCCTTTAGTCTCTCCTCACTGCAGTTATTTGACAAATTCAACTTACATGGGGACCAATTCGAATCAAAGCTTAGGGTGTTAGAAAGAAAAAGAAGGCCACTATAGTTGTATGTTACAGGTAAAACTCCTCTTTAAAACTTTTAACTAGTGAACATCCTTTCCAAAGAGCATGGTGTCTTTAGGAAGTACATAATCCTTCTTAAATGCTTGTGGTTTCTACATGCATTTTCAGCCCCAGCCTTAGCTAATAAGCTCTTATTTCTGAGAGGGTCACTGAAGGTCTCAGTATTTTTTTATCTCATAAAAAATGTATAAGCCAAGTTCTCCTTTACCAAATGATGAGAAAATAGAGATGTAGCTACCAGTATCAGTAATACTTCTGAGCCCTTTAGTATCTATACATTTTAGTAAGCTGAAACATACATGCAGGTTTATAGAAAAAGCTTATTCAAATCTTCAGTGCTACAAAACATTTCATCAGGGAAAATCTCTTAGAAAGTAATGAGTCACTTTTGCTAAAATAAAAACTGAGGAAAAATCTGTTTCTAAGAGAAGAAACACCTCTTGGGACAATCTCATTGTTATTCACTAAACTAGCTAGATTTTCAGAATATGACTCTCTGAGTGTGAAACTCTTTAATTAGCAGAAATTAAGCAATAGGTAACTGAGATCATCTTAGCAGCAATGTGAGATATACAGACATGCTAAGACAGTTTAAGCTATTGTGATTTATAAACGCAACTGAAAACAACCCTGCAGAGAAGGACTATGGAGTACTGGTAGACGAAAAACTGGACATGAGCCAGCAGCATACACTCATGGCCCAGAAAGCCAGTCATATCCTGTGCTGCATCAAAAGAAGCATGCCCAACAGGTTGAGGGAGGTGATTCTCGCCCTCTACTCCGCTCTTGTGAGACCCCACCTGGAGTACTGCGTTCAGCTCTGGGGTCCTCAGCACAGGAAAGACATGGACCTGTTGGAAAGGGCCACAGAAATTGCCAGAGTGATGGGACACCTCTTCTATCAAAACAGGCTGAGAGTTGGGGGTTTTTGGCTGAAGAAAAGAAGTCTTGGGGGAGAACTTGTATATATACAAAAGGTGGGGACATGCATTTTAGTAGGGCATGTAGTGATAAGATGAGAGGTAACAACTTTAAACTAAAAGGGAAAAGATTCAGGCTGGATGTGAGGAAAAAATTCTTTACAATGAGGGTGGTAAAACACTGTCACAGGTTGCCCAGAGTGGTGGCTGGATGCACCATCCCTGAAGACATTCAAGGCCAGGCTGAATGTGGTTCTGGGCAACCTGATCTAATTGAAGATGTCCCTAACCATTGCAGGGGTGTTGGAGTAGATGACCCTTAAAGGTCCCTTCCAACCTAAACTATCTTATGACTCATGATTTTATGATCAGACCACTCTCAGTGCCCCATCTTGTTCCAAAAACCAGATATATAATAACAATTTTCCAACATAGTATAAGGGGAAACAACCGGGAAAGTTGTAACCTTAAAACCACCTTCCTCATAGTTATGAAAGAGCTGAAATGAACCAAATTGTAATTTGCAATCCAGTAGAAAAGGAAGCAGAAAAACACAAGGCATATAAAGCTCAGTGCCATGCTTCACCTGTTAGAGCTAATTAAAATATGTAAACATGCAGGAGTCTGAAAGGCAGTGAAGTGGTATTACCATCTTCTTTTACACAGAAAGCTTCAATCAATCATATATAAGGCAATACTTTCATTTTTAGTTAAGGAAAAAAAGTAATTAAAAATAGACTTCTATTAGGTTTAATTTATTTTCTTTACAGTTCATCTACAGTTTTATAATCAATACAAACATTTTCCACTGGAAACTCTGGGACTTCCCAAAGAAATTCCCCTGGCAATTCTGGAATCCACAAAAAGAAACAGAGGACTCACCTTGCAGCCAAGAGCTGCGCTGAGTGAAAATAAGCTGAACTTCAAGGAAAACATCACCTCTGCCACCCTGTGACATACCTTCTGCCACTGCAGAGCCTGTCATAATGACAGGTCCTTCCTTGAGCTGATTACCCCCAGTTCAAAAATAGAATCGTAGAATCATAAAATCAATCCTAGAATCATAGAACCATAGAATCCGTTATAGAATCATGGAATTACAGAATCATAGAATAGTTTGGGTTGGAAGGGACTTTCAAAGGTCATCTACTCTAACCTCCTTGCAACAAGCAGGGACATCATCAACTAAATCAGGTTGCTCAGAAGCACATCCAGCCTAGCCTTGAAATGAAAGTAACGTAACGTAACGTAACGTAACGTAACGTAACGTAACGTAACGTAACGTAACGTAACGTAACATAACATAACATAACATAACACCTATGTAACGTAAGATAACGTAACGTAACAATGTGCTGTAACAGATAAACAGCAATACAGGATTATGCACATAAATCTAGAAACCTCTTAAGGTGGGGAAGAATAGCATCACAGAGTAGGAGTTGACAGGGAGATGGGTTATATCTCTTTATCCACTGAGAACTGACGAGTTACCATGGTGCCATCTTCAGGGAGATAACATATAATTTTCTTGACTTATTTTTGTCAATGAGAGATATGGCAGCATGGCACTAGGCTTCCCCCCTCCCCTCCCTCCCCCAAAAAAAAAACAAAAAACCTGCTTACAATAAAACTGTCATCAGAATTTGCAAAGCAACCCAGAGCAGCAGTTTAAACTTCATTCCCAGGCAGCCTATTTATACTGGAAAGCTGTGTCTGCCTTTATTTATAATTCATACAATAGCTAAAATAAATGAATAAACCCCATAACCACTATAATACCTTGATTCCATGTTTTTATAAATATTTGAATCTTAGATGTTTATACAGGAAGCAAAAAGGCATAAACATCATCAATTTAAATAAAACAAAAACCAACAGCAACATGGCTTACAATTTTTAAATAAGATTACTTGAGCTTAAGATATCAATAAAGCAATAATACTAGTGGTTTACATAGGGCTGAATATTTTCTAGTGTTTTAAAAATAAAATAAACAGAGTAGCAATAAAAAGCTGAGTTTCTCTGCTAAAAAGGCTATTTTCCCATCTTTTTCTCTCAAACTGGTACAAAATGATACCTCTTTGGTATGCAGTGAAACATTCTAGAATATAATGGATATAGAAAGACTGTATAGCCTTTATACCATTTATATGCTATGTTATATCTTCTGCTGTTCACTTTTTTTAAATAAGGATGAAAAGATTAGAAAGCTAAGCAACATTGAAATGCAGGTTTTTGAGTTTACAATGGACCCTGGAAGAAATAACACAATATCCTTCCAGGAATCTACAGAATTTCTTAATTCATAAGTGATACAACCAGAGACGTTTTAAAAATATTTCTTTTGACAAAAATTAATTAATTAAGTAAATAAATAAAATGAAAAGAGAAAGAGTGACTCTTCAGCTGTTCTGTCAGTCTGGAAGGTCTAAATTCCTGTAGAGGGTGAGCTAAATTCCTGTTAATCAGGACTTACTGACTGACTCTTTACCCTGACTGCCATTGCGTTTACTTACGTTACTTACAACCACTGAATTGCCATCTGGCTCTAGTCAAGCTGTCTCATCTCACCCTGTGCAAAAATCCCTGTTTCGTCCTTGTAGGCACCAAGCTTTCCCAGGTGGGGATTACCTTATACAGATTGTTAATATAAGAGATCAGCTCCATCTGAGTTGAAGCTGTAGGTCATTCTGTACTGTAATGTTTATCACTACTAAAAATAAAGGCAATTTTTGTGGGAGCTAATTCTCTAACAGTCTGAGTTGGAGAAGTGTGCTTCTGTGGGAAAAGGGCAGATAGACAGATGAGGCATATCCACAGAATGCAAGGGCCTGTGACCAGTGTCCTGTCTTTATATTTTATAAGCTTCTCTGTTACAGCTACAAAACTGTTCTCGGTAGAATAATGAGAAGATTTCTGCTTGTTAAAACTAGCTATCATTATCAGTGTTTTTGCAATTATACAGGCACCATATATCTTGAAACAACAGATGTCACTGGGTTCATTATAATGGGAAATATACTTCCAGTTTATTGAGTTTCATGTTACTGCCAGGATATTTCAGTGCAGTCACATCAAACTTACTGCATCTGCTCCACACAATCACCTGCCAGAATTTTTTAATAGTGTATAAAACTTAGACATTAATTCAAACATGGGTCCTATTTCACCAATCTCCATTTTGTGGCCCAGTCAATGGAGCCTATACAGGAGCATGTTTTCTGTCAGGACCTGTGACACCATAAAGAACCCATGCTGGAGCAGTTCATGAAGCACTTTAACTTGTGGGAAAGGCCCGCATTTGAGGAGTTTATGAAAGACTGTGCCCGGTGATTGGAACCCCAGGCTAGAGCAGGGGAAGAGTGTGAGAAGGAAGGCACATCAGAGACAATATGTGATGAACTGACCACAACCCTTGGTCCCTCTTCCCCTGTGCTGCTCAAGTGAGGAGTTAGTGAAATTGTGCCCAGGAAGAAGGGAAAGCGGGAGAGAAAGTGTTTTTAGATGTGTTATTTTTCATTATCTTACTTTGATTTGCTTGGCAATAGATTAATTTCCCCAAGTCAAGTCTGTTTTGCCCATAATGATAATTGGTGAGTGATCTCACCACATCTTCATCCGCAAGCTTTTTGTAGTATGTCTTGTTGGTGAAGGGAATTGAGAGAACAGGTTTGTGGGCGTCTGGCAATCAGCCAACATCAATGCGCAAACAGTTGCACAGATCAGTGTTCAGGTCACTGAACTCTTGCTTTAATGTCCATAGTTTGGCTGCTAGAGCTTTACCATTGCAAAATAAAGGAACCTCAGCATTCTTGTTCTGGCTGGCTAGATTTTGTTTGAAGTTAACACAAGTTGACTCTAAATGATAAATGTTTGGGTTTGGGTTGGTTTTATTATATAGATCTATAAATGGGAATAATGAGAGGCGTTCATTAATAGACTGAAAACTTATGTCTTGTCAAAACAAATACCTTTGGCAATGACAGCATATTTGGATACGGCTTGTTGGAAGTGGGAAACTGGAGATAGCCACCAAATCAATCTTGATGTGTGTCAGGCACAGCTGTGACCTCAAGCATTATGAAATGATAATGGAGAGTTGCCATGCTTAACCTGGTGTTCACCAACAGGGAGGGGCTGGTTGGGAATGTGAAGCTCCAGGGCAGCCTTGGCTGTACTGACCATGAGATGATCGAGTTTGAGATCCTCAGGACAGTGAGAAAAGCGTGCAGCAAGCTCACTGCCCTGGACTTCAAGAGAGCAGACTTTGGCCTCTTCAGGAACCTGCTTAGTAAGGTTCCATGGGATATAGTCCTAGAGGGCAGGGGGGCCCAAGACTGCTGGCTCATATTCAAGGATCACCTGCTACAGGCTCAGGAGCGTTGCATCCTGACTAAAAGGAAGTACAGCAGGAGGGTCAGGAGACCTCCATGGATGGA
>NW_009941266.1:0-3760 GCF_000696875.1 Nestor notabilis | reverse complement strand
AAATCAGCATTGTGACGAGTGACTACTAATCTGAAACAACAAATGCTTATCACAAATGTGATTAAATGCACTCTGGTCAGATCTGTTGTTATCTCAACCCTTCATGCCCCACGTTAGGCACCAAAAAGAAACTGTCGTGATTCAAGCCCAGCTGACAACTTGGAACCATGCAGCCGCTCGCTTACTCCCCCCCCTTTTCCTTCCTCCCCCTGCTCCCGGAGGGATGGGGAGGAGAATCAGAGGAATGTAACTCCCACGGGTTGAGATAACAGCTCTCCAGTAACTAAGGTATAATACAAACCACTACTGCTACCAATAATAATGATAAGAGGAATAACAAGGGGAGAGGACACAACCGCTCACCACCCACCGACTGATACCCAGCTCGACCCGAGCAGCGATCTGGGCCTTCTGGGTAACTCTCCCCAGTTTCTATACTGGGCATGACGTGCTGTGGTATGGAATACCCCTTTGGCCAGTTTGGGTCAGGTGTCCTGTCTCTGCTTCCTCCCGGCTTCCCCTCCTCTCTGGCAGAGCATGAGACTGAGAAAGTCCTTGGTCGGAGTAAACATTACTTAGCAACAACTAAAAACATCGGTGTTATCAGCATTGTTCCCAGACTGAAAGTCAAAAACACAGCACTGCACCAGCTACTAAAAAGGAGAAATAAATGACTGCTGTAGCTAAATCCGGGACCAACATATATGGGAACTCTTGGATCTCTTGGTTTGCCTTACTGTTGTGACGATATAGTGAATGGTTTGGATTTTGTTTTTGGTTTTTTGTGGGGTTTTTTTGCCATTTTGTAATCAGCACTGCAAGTCTGTTGTGGCTGTTTCCCACATTTGGGCACATTTTGAAAACAGTAAAGACAATGTCTCACATTGTCTCCTAAAAATAAAAAAAAAAATATGAAAGTGCAAGTATCCTTTTCCAAGACATGTGCCAGAGTGAAGGCAATTTTGCAAAGTTCACGAAACAATGCATGCATTACCAATTCTTTTTGCCAGGCCATTTTTTTTGAATACTGGTGGGTAGTTTAACCGTCCAGTGTATACAGACATTAAAGATTTTAAAACACATGAATTATGCTCTCAGAGAAAACAAAAAAAAAAAAGATGCAGAAAGAGAATGTGGAATCCAAGCTAAAGGATGTTGTTGGTACATCAGACATAAAATGTGCTACTAGTACTGGGAATAAGCAGCTGAGCTTTACTGAGGAACAGACTGAATAAATTGGTAATTGTTCTTATCAAGCCAAATAACATTGCATTCATACATCACAATAACAAAACGATGTCCTTATAGGCAGAACACAATGACATTGTTAATTAGAGTGAAGGAAGAATACGAAGAAACAAAAAGCTGAAGATCTCAGTTTGGACATGTCAATTAAATATCTATTTCCATTGGATACTTTAGGCTTTGATTAATTAGCCCACAGCAATTAATGTGCAAAAGCATACTTTTCAAAACTTCCATTTACATAAAGGTTTTTAATAAGTTGGCAGTCAAACAGAACATAAAAATGAAGAAATAAAAATAGCGAATATAAGCATTGATAAAAACATTTAGAACCAAAAGATTGCACATTCCCATTCACAAAATTTAGTTTAGAATTCCCATCTTTTCCTCTCCAATGACTTCATACGATATGCTCTCCCATGTGCAGGTATTACCACTATGATTCTTATTGCATTGATTTGTTAGTCTGACACAGACATCACAGATATTTCAAATTAACATATTCTCAGTCAATGTGTTCCAGTCTGCTGAAAACTGCCTCGGTCATTTCAGCTTTCTATTTCATACGTTTAGAATAAAAACAAGTGTGGTACCAAGTGCAGTCTACATCTGTCAACTTTAAAGTAGCTTTGATAAGAGTATGAATCTATATTTGCTACATTACAAGGTGATAAATGCTGAAAACCTTGCAGAGAAAAATAATTTATGAAGACCTCTTGCAATCATTGTGCAAAAAAATGCTTTCTTCAGCAACTTATCTAGAAATTACATTCTCTACACTTACATTGGCACATTAAGTTGTCTAAATGGCCTTAGATGCATGCAATTTAATAACATAGTTTTTAAATTTTGGTATTGATGACTGCATGAACTTTTCAATTTCAGAATGATTCTAGTATTTCTTCATGTACTCTCTTCTCTCTTTGCTAATTTTAACAAAATGTTGTTACACTACAATGTCAAAGAAGTCAAGTTTTCTTGCTGGAAGGTGAAAATTGCAAAAAAAAAAGAGTATTTTTTCTTTTCTTCATTTTTATGAAATGCAAGGTAATCAAATTAATGCTCATTTTTAAGTTTGATTTTCATAAAGGCATCTTTTTTCTCAAGTACACACACACAAAACTTCAAGTCCACTCCTTAGAAGCTCGGTGGTCTAAACTGCTAAATGCTCAATGAAACAAAGACAAAGTTTTGATTACCTCTGTTGCAGTTAGTCTGGAATTAATAAGAAAAATAATTTGTCATGTGATTACAGAATAAATGTTTGTATTTTGCCTGATTTCCTCTAGGGAAACCTCCAAAAGCTTTTCCGAGATTAACCTTCATGCATTTGTTACCTTCAGCCTCTTCTGGGCCTTAAGTACTGGTTACTTTTATGTCCACATAAAGAGAGGGTCATGACTCAAGCTCTGATCTAAAGTTTGTGCGTAAGTAGAAGCTGAGCCTTGCCCTTAAATTTTAAGCAAGCCTTTTCTGTATAGCTATAAACCATTTCAAAAGTTTTAGAGACTGAGCATTGGTTAAGTTATAACATTAACAATCAGGAAGAAGAAAATTTTTGCTCCCTGTTTTTGGCTCATGAGTTCTCCCTTATAATAAAAAAATCTACCATGAACCAGAATCAAAATCAAAATTATAAATATTTCTTCCATCAGCCAGAAGTGTATAAATGAGTCTTTTAATTAGAACTCTTGAAATTGGCATTTTAAATAAATAAATCAACTAAAATGTAATAGAAATGTATATACATATTTACAAAAAATTTAAAGCATCCAAACAACAGTTTTTTACATGGTCATGTGGTCTTCATTCTGTTTGGAAAACAAAATCTCTTTCCTGATACACACAAAATAAAAGCCTTATTAACAATATTTTCAGTTTTAAACATGCATTCTAAAGACAAAAAATATTTTATTTGTAATTGACAACTCACTTTAATAATCAATTTTAATAATCCATTACACATGACAGTTGCTGTATATGAAAGAAGGATAAGTTTCTCACTAATTCTTTATTCAAAACATAAACCAACATCCATAGTTTACCTTTTGTCAAAGGTGAGCAGAAAAAAAGACTCATTTTACCTGTTTCACCCAGTTTGAGTTTAGAAAGGATAGTAGAATCAATGAATAAAGTTTATAAATATGAATTGAAGTCTCTTAATTTATTATGCTGCTGGCTTCTGGCCTTTCTGAATTCTTTAAAGATTTTACAAACCTTTGATTTAATCAGAAGATAAATTACTTCATTCACTACATCAGTTGTCAGTTAGTATCAGTGAATAAGATTCAACTGTCTGTGTAGCTTTCATGACCAGTAGAATCATTTCTAAAGGAAGTGTAGTTACGTGTTTAAAACATAATGCAGCAATGTCTAGGAAAAGGAATGTCATAATGCTACAAGCTCTGACACTTTGCTTAAAATCTTCAGTCTGAATTACCATCATTCTGTGGCTCCCACGAAAGCAACACCCACTTGTGCTGTTGGTAACTGATTTTTTAATTTCTGTCTTTAA
>NW_009941265.1:0-24554 GCF_000696875.1 Nestor notabilis | reverse complement strand
GAGGAGAGAGGCGCTTGGTGGGCACCTTGCTCTGGTCGCCGCGGGGAGGAGGACGTGGAGCGGTGACAGCAGAAAAAAAGTTTTCCCGGGGAAAGATGGGGAATGGGAACACCTTTCTCCCCCCCGCCCCCAGGCAGAGCTGCGATCGCCGGGGCAGTGCGATCGGAACGCCGTCAAAGGGGCTGGGCTGGCCGGAGCCTTCCCCTTTGCGCAGGGAAGACTCTCTCTGCTCCCCACTCCAGTCTGTCCCATGTCCCTGCACAGCTGGGTCCCCTTTCACTCGGTCTCTTCATATGTAACATCCACCTCGGCACGCTTCGCTGCCTCTGTGGGGATGAATGATGTACAGTGGAGGTGGAAAAGCCCTCCTGTTCCCTGCTCCGCATGCTGCCGATAAGAGAGATCCCATTAAGTCATTAAGGGGTGGAAAGCCCCAGAGCACGCTGAGGGGCTCAGTAAGGAGGCAGATAGCATAAACACAGTGAAAAGTTTATTAAAAATCGATGGCATCTCCTGCCTATTCCCTGTAGTCAGTAATAATGAGTCATTGAGGTGTTCCTGAAAGTCTGTGGGACTCTACATGAGAGTGTGTGTGTGTGGTGGGTGTCCCAAAATCCCACACACCATCGTGCCATGATAGAGCAGGACCCTCCCTCGCACCCTGCTTTGCAAGGCCCTGCAGATGGCTGTGGACAAAACTTCAACTTTCTTTCAACTTGGTATCAGTCACACTGTTTCCACTCTGATGTAAAGTCTGAGAACAGACATAACTTAAAGGTCTCCAGGAAACCTTTATGCCTGGTGACAATATTCCCATTATTCTGATTATTATAGCTTGTAGTTGCCTTGAAAATGCCTCTTTTATTGTTTTGCCACTATTGGAAATGGGCATAAAGCAATTAACAGCATGAAACAGATCGGCTGAATTTTCAGATACATTCTTCATGGGACTTATTAGTCATTAAAAAGCAAATTGTCTATCTATCTATCTGTGCATCAGCTATAGCTTCATAATGTGCAATTCAACCACGTCTTTATTTTAGTGACTGGAAGTTTTTTTCTCTATTTATTATTTCTTAGGCAATAATCCTGACAGCAATGTAGATGTTACTTTGATTTAACCAATTTTTTAAAGGCAGTTGTGTTTGCCAGACATGGATTCCACTCTCATTAAAGCTGAAAGCAAACATTCAAGGGAAAACAGCTGCATGGTATATCTTAGCATTATGCTTGCCTCTAGGATTATTTATTTTTAATATAACATGGCATGTAATGAAGAAACCAACCTATGTGCCCTCTCTTTTACTTCATTTTGGTGCTGAATCAAGGGGTGTTGAGCAAAAGAAGCTAAAATCCCACCCCCCATCCCTTCCCTGCATGGATTTCCAATAGTTTTGAGTATTTCTGGTTAAAACAGCAGAGAAAACTCATTCTGTAGGCATTTACTGGCGAAAGAAAGGTTATTTGTTTCTAAAGTGCAGGTCAGGATGTGATTTTCATAGAATTCTCCCTCCTTCCTTTTTTGCTTTTACAGAAATATGCCATTTAAATAAATATTTTCCTTTATTGTTCAACTCCATGTGACTAAGAAAGGTAATAAAGGTAATAGTTCACACCTTGAGTATCTTGAGGTTTTGCATCTGAAGATAGTGTGCATTAAAAGCTTCCAACTCAAAAGCACAAGCAAAAGGCGGGTGGTTGTTGCCAGTGTGGTGTTTGTAGGCAGGCAAAGCAAGCATGTTAATATACACTAGTCTTCTTGTGATTTTTCTAATATGAGGCTTAGTATCTTGAGACTTTCTGTCCCATGTCTTGAAGGAAACGCACTCCATTTAGTGATTAATTGGATTGGTTTTTTTAACAGTTTAGAGTGAAAGTTAAATGCTTGAACCTGAGTCCTTTTATCTGTTAGCAGAGAAGGCTGAATCCAATGCCAGCTTTTCCGCTGCAGTTCAGTTTTCACCTAATTCTACTGCTGGGGTGTCTGTGGCACAGGAACATCAAGCAGTTGCCCAAGGTCACTCAGGGAAACTGTGTGGCTTTTGCCAGCCACATCGGTTCCCAGCCTCTCACTTCAAACCATACATTTTCCTATGTCACAGTAGATATAAAGCAGCAGGAAGGTGTATTGAAAATGGACGAAAGATATTAACTCATGTGTCATGATTATGCCAGCTGACTTACTTAGAAGAGCAGGTAAGACATGTCTGTATGCTATTGTTTTCAGGCTACCAAAGCAGTGAAGAGGCACACAGCTTGCTTTTACCAATGCTCTGTTCCTTGAACAGACTTCAGAACCTACATTTTTGCCACTTAATGATTTATTAAAAACATGATCAATTAAATTGCATGCAATGAAACAGGATGTTCCAAATCATACATGAGTGCTGAGGGGATTCCTAACAACTGAGTGACTTTGCAAAGAGGAAAGCATGGTATTAAAAAAAATGATGTTTTTACTGGGATGTATAGATCCACAGACACTCTGCAAAAAGGAGATCTTTGCAGCTGCTGTACGTCCTGTTACCTGGAATGTTTAAAACCTCCAGTGTGTTTTTATTAAGTGCAACTCCCCCTCCCTCCATCTCCTATCCCCCTTTTCTCCCACATCCCTCAAATCTCAAATTAACTTATTAAAAAATAATCCCTTCCAGGCAACAAACTTTTGTTTCCTCATTTGCAGATAGTGAGGTCAGGATTAAGATAGAGGCCAAAGGCTGGTGAGATCAGGGAATTCGGGTTCTCTGCTTTGTCCTGCCCAGAGGCTTTTTCTGTGACCTTAGGAAAGACAATTAACCTCTCTGGATCTCTTCCGTGTTAAATGAGGATAGTACTACTTAGCTACCACAAAGCGGTGGTGTGGAGCAGAATTCTTTTCTGCTTTATGCAATACCTGAAGATCTTCAAGTGGAAATTGTTAGGAAAATGCAAGAATACGGTTCTGTGTAGAAATGAGGTTTGTGCTCTCTGTGTTCCTGGGAAAGGGAGTTGCCTTAATTCAGTAGGTCTGATATTAGAAAAAGCAAGACTTGTACTTGGGCTTCAAGTATCAGGCTGCCTTAATGGTATTTATTGAGAGGTCACTGAAGCTTTTGAGGAACCTAGTAAAGATCAGTTAAAATGTTGGGTTTTTTATTGCTGAGGCCTTTCTGAAAGAAGGAGATTTTTTTTGTGAAAACTGCTGTTATTCCCAGGAGATCTGCAAGCCTTTCTTTCTTCAAAGCCATTCCTCTCTGAACACACTCTGTGTACAAATGTGCCATTCAGTGAGCAGTTGTACCCTCTACACTTGTTTTCCCTCTCCCTTGATGGCTATGTCATTGCAGGAAAATTTCTCTTGTTCTGCTCACCAGATGCTCTCTTCAGCCTCCGTGTGAAGATGATCTGTTTCCTCAGATTATCTTGTTTTCCCTCATCTCTCCCTGATTTCTGGGGTAATGACCTGCAAAAATACCTAGCAGCACCTTCAATGCTGTACAGCTTTAAATCTCGCTATCTTGTTTCCTGACAATAGTTTTCTCAAGAGATTTCAACAAGCTGTGGTGGATAAAACACACTTACTCAGGTTGCTCTCCTGATATGATCACTAGTGGAATGATAAACGGAGACTGCTGTCATTAGGTTTCAGAGTATTCAGTCTGATGAATGTAGTTGTTCATAGGAAGTACTTAATTATGTCCATGCTTTTTCCATGATGAAAGCTCTACAAATTCTGTGCTGTTGTGGGCAAATGTTTGTTGTTTCCTGTTTGTTTGTTTGTTGTTAATATATGAAGCAAAGATGCACATTTTTAGCTTTCCTTTAACCTCTAGAAGACATGTGCAATCCATTTTCGATGCAGAGGCCTCAGCTTATGATCACAGTGTGCTTTAGGTATCCCATGTATACATGCCTTTGCTTTTCCAGGAACCAGAGGCAAACTTCAGGCTTAAAGATGAGAAAATGTACTGTAATGCCGCAGTAGGAGCAGGAGATGGCATTTGTCTAAGGCATGTGCAATATTTCACATTGTGTCAGCCAGACCAAGTTCGTGTATGATCCTAGGGGTTGGATTTTTTCGTACTCTAGTGGTAGGACAAGCAGTAATGGGTTTAAAATTAAACAGGGGAACTTTAAGTTAGATATAAGGAGGAAGTTCTTCACAGTGAGGGTGGTGAGGCACTGGAATGGGTTGCCCAAGGAAGTTGTGAATGCTCCAACCCTGGAGGAGTTTAAGGCCAGGCTGGACAGAGCCTTGGGCGACATAGTTTAGTGTGTGGGGTCCTTGCTCATGGCAGGGGGTTGGAACTAGATTATCTTAAGGTCCTTTCCAACCCTAACTATTCTATGATTCTATGATTCTATACTATTGGGAAGACGTCATCTGCATATTTTTATCTCAATGCAGTGCAGCAGTGAAGAATTTAAACAAGGAGAAGTACAGTGTGCCCAAGTGATATAGCTGTTACTTTGCAGACCATGCAACTGCATTGATGGCTGGCCTTATGATCCAGGCTCTGAAAGTTGGAGAAGACAGGATGAGATCTGGTGAGAGGCTGGGCTGGGGCCTTGTTTTATCTTGTCAGCCACACTACGCTGTTTTGTCCAGAGATCCAGTCAGCCTGTGGCCGTCATTTCTGGAGTTAACATGGTTGCAATATTCACTCCAAGACTGGGAATATGAGATGTCTTTGGGACACGACTCTGGTAAAGAGGAAGCTAAATACTACAGTAGCCTATAGCCACCTGAAGTAGAGTTGGACAGAAGGTGCAGCTTACTTTATTGGTTGAAGAGACAACAGCCATAGCATATGTCAGACTGGGCATTAGGAAGAGTTTCTTCTCGAAGAAATTGGTGCAGCAAGGCACCAAAAAGTTTTAGGAGTCTCTCTCTTTGGAGATTTTCAAGATTGGCATACACATGATCTGATGGTAGCAACCCTGCTCTGAAAGGGCTTCTGCAATTCTTTCCCTCCTGCTGCCACTAATCCTATTCCCTTATCCTGTGCAAGCTCTGGCAGTGAAAAGCAGGTTGTACAAGTTCTCGCAGTGAAGTCTGTCTCTTCCGGGAATGATTCTTCTGAATGCTGTTGGCAGTGTTCTGGTGTGATCTGCTAATGTACTGGTGGTTTGATGCTGAGACATTACTCACTCCCATGGTGAATTAAAAGCTGGGGAGGCTGATGGGGTTGCTGTGTGCCAGGTAGTTTTTCATTAAGATGCCTAGCAGTGCAATGTGTGATGGGCAGAATGAGATGGGCAGTATTTGCAATTCCAAATAGACTGCTATGCTTGGAAGGGAGGAAGGGGAGAAAATGAATCTTTAGGCAGGCAATGCTGCATTTAGTTGTCAGCCATGGGTAACTGCTCCAACAGTCCAGTTGGATGTCAGTCTAAAATGTTTACTCCTAGAGTGCAAAATGGTGATGGAACAATCATACTAATTGCACTGCATTTGGTAGATATTTTAATTGCTATTTTATACCGTTTCTTTCTCAAATAGCTTTTGGCTAGGTTGTGGTCTCGTTGCCATCTGAAGGTAGGCCGGCTATGTCACAGCGTCTTGGTGCATTTCCACTTTTCCACTACCTTTAATAATGAAGTTTGCCACTAAAGTCCTTCTCCAGGACTTCGCCAATCCATTTTTAATTAATATTCAAATACAAGATGGGGAAATAAAAATGAAACTCTTGCATGGCAATTGCTTTTATGATTGTGTTGAGTCAGTAGATCAAGAATAAGGTGCCTGGAAAATACTTTTTGGTCAATCTCTCTCAGCCTGGTTTCATTGCAAAGTCAGGTTGATGTCCAGTGGATGGGCATTGATGTTGCTTGCGGATTCCATGAAGCTGGCAGATGCCCTGGGCCACTACCCTGCCTAGCGCAGCAAGCTGTCAGTGTAACTTAGAGCTCAGTAACAGAACTGCTCCTGTTCTAGGTGCCTGTCAGCAGTTTCCCTTCAGGCCTCAGCACTCAGACTTCTTCATGACCAGGGATGAGGCCTAGGATTTGTGGCTAAGCTTTCAGTGATTTAAATGCAGACATAAAATAAACTATATGATTCTTTAATGATTTTTTAAAAAATGTAAAACATTCTTCCAATTAGATGAAAAAGTATTTTGAAAATGGATTTGAGCAGATAATTGATGTTTGGCAGGAGAAATATTTCCCAAAGGGAAGTGAGATGAGACAAATATTTTCTTAAATGCAAGGCTGGGGGAAGATGAAACTTTCTGAGAGTTTCCAAATTTATAGTTGGATTTGTAGTAGAGATTTTAGAAAAAGTGTGAAGGCAGTGTCGTCTAATGGGCAAAGCACAGGTTAAGGAGCTAAAGATCTTTAATGCTGGTTGTACTGAAGAATACTGGAAGATAGCCTTGCAAGCAGTCAAGAATTAAGTCGTGTCATAGTGTCATGCCCCCTAAGCTCCCTGGATATCTGTAGATAGAATGGAGGAGAGCAGTACACGCTTACCTGAGTTAGTACTCTCTTACAAATCCAGATTAATTTCAGGACCAAAGGCCAAGCCTGAGCTCATGTTTGGGATTGGTTCCAGGACAATTGCAAGAAACCTGTTGGTTGTGGAGTTAACACTGGGGTTTGGAAGGGATCTGTTCTAATCAAGTTTATCTTCCAGTGCAAATCTGTGTTTGAAGGTGTTTGGAGTCCATCCTGCCTCTAATCAAGACAGTAAATTAAATGACATGTTCCTGGTAAAGCACTGAATGCTGTAAATGCAGAAAGTCTCCAAAGCACCAAAGTATTTGGGTGGATTCCTAGCGTAAACTGGTGTAGGACTGAACTAGGCCAGTTTACTGTAGTTGAGAATTCAACCCACAGTATCCTGCAGCATCGTTATTAACATTTCCTCCATGCAAAAAGAAGGGCATGGCAGTATTTCCTTTCCTGCCATTATGGGGTGTTGTGAGACTGAGGCAACTGCATAAACTTTGCACATGGCTGTGTGGGTGTCAAACATATTAGATAAATAATCTGCTATGGAAATTTTAGCGTCAATTGTAGCCAGCAGAGTCCCACCATATCCTAAAAATCAGACAAGATTGGTGCTGAATAATCAAACCACTCTTTTTTCCTTCCCTCTCAGTCCTGAAGGAGACCTGATTGCTCTCCCACTGAAACGAGCTGCAAAGCCCTCTTTTCAAGGAGGGTCCCTGCCACTGAGACTGTCAAAATGTTTTTTCCCTTTCTTATTCTGATATGCGACACAAACGCCTAGCCAGGCAGATGTGCAGAGCACTACAGGGCCTCTGTGCCCAAAATAGCATCGCTTTTAATTAGCTCCAGCGTGATTTGGATGCCCTGGGGTGCAGGCTGTAGGAAAAGGTGCTGGGTTGCTGGTGTGTGGAAAGCAGAGCTGGGCGCTAGAGGGAGCGTGGGCATTTGCTAAAGGAAAGAAAACACTGCGACGGGTGGCGGGGGAGCAGGGGCTGGGAGATGCACGTTGGAAAGACAGGCACTGCTGAAATATTGATATGAAAACCCGCTTGGAGTCACTGACTCTGTGATACTCCTGCTGTCGGGGCTTCCCTCGGCGGGAGAGGAAAATCGCCTTAGCATGCACTCGGCCTTGGTGAAGCATTTCACCCCCCTCGCAGCTGATGCTGTCTGCCTTTAATGTGGTCTCTAACTGCTGCCAGGCCTTTTTGTGAAGAGGGGAGTCTCTGTGCTGGGGTCTCTCACCTCCTCTGGCCCCTCCAGCCTGAGTCCTGTGCTAGTAAAACCACCAGCATCGCTAGTAAAACCACCAGCATCCTCCCCACACAGAGCTGCTGGGCTGGGAGAAGGGGTGATGTTAACATTTACAGTACCAGGAAGCAGCAGTCTGGGTCCTGGCTGCTCCTGAGTGATGCAGTGTGCACTCTCTATCTCCTTAAATGCCATGCTGACTCTGGGACTAGCCTCTGAAGGTAGCTGCTGATCTTCTGTCTCTCCTACGCTGGTTATAGCTGGGGGGTGAGGGCAGGGGAGTTGTGCTTCATTGTGTCTCTCCTGGTGCCTGATGTGCAGAGGATGCACTTGTTCTGACAGGTCCTTGCCACCTGGGACTCCACAATATTTTGACTAACTTGAGGATGTTGAACAAGTCTTAGTGTTTCTCTTCCTCCCTCCTTTTCTTTCTTGTGAGTGTGTGGAGGACAGAAGGGACTGGAATTTAACCCAGCCACTGCATGGTGGGACAACATAACATCTATTCCAGGGAAAACTGGTTGTGCTTACTGGTGTTCTGGGTGCTAAAATAGATGTTTAGGACTTGGAAAAGCTAGGAGTGAGCCACAGCAAATCTCTTCGGTCAATGGTGGGCTAACAAGCCTCAGGATCCTTTGCTTTGGCACTGCTTCAGACAATAAACCAGTTTATAATGTGAGTACCATTGGTACATTTTCAGTGGACAGTGATGTTGCTGGTACAGAATCTTTAGGGCCAGAAGGGACCTCTGGAGATCATCCAGTCCAACCCCTGCCGAGGCAGGGCCACCAAGAGCAGGTTACACAGAAATGCGTCCAGAAGGGTTTTGAATGTCTCCAGAGGGACACTCCACACGCCCCTGGGCAGCCTGTTCCAGTGCTCTGACACTCAACAGAAAGAAGTTCTTCCTCACGTTGAGGTGAAATTTCTTGTGTTTCAGTTATGGTTTCAAAAACTTCCTCTATTCAGAAATTTCACTCCAGAAATATGTTGAGCCCCTTGTGAGGATTTGATAGGGGACTCCCGTGAGGAGTTAGTGGAGCAGAAGACACGAGCACAGAGCTCCTGCTGACTTTCAAGGCAGACAGAAAAGCGCGAGCTGAGTTCAGATGTGCTTCCTTGGGGTGCCAGAGGAGAGCAGGCTGTGCATGCAGGTTTTCTTCATGGTTTTTTGGCTTGCCATTATGCCTAATGGGGGTGTGCATTGCCCCATGCCTTGGTTTCCTTATGTACAAGGAGGAGTTAACTCACATGCAAGGCTGTTGCTGAGGCTTAAAATGGATGGATATTTGCAAAAGCTGTTGGGTGGGTGAGAATGTATAAAACATGATTATTTAGCTCTTGCCAAAAGTGCTTTAAGGACCTCATGGGTGCAGGGAGGAAGGAGTGGGAGCTCTAATTGGTTGCTGGTCTTTCCCTGCAGTTCGTGCCTGATTGGAAAATCCCCCCAGCTGTGATCAATACCATCAGGTGCAGGCAAACAGGACTGCTTATCTGCAGTTCTTACTTGCCTTTGTTAGAGGCTGAGGGAGAGATCCTTTCTGTATAAGGTAGGGGGGGGTGGATGACTCTGTATTCACGGGCATTTGTCTGTTGTAGGTTTCCTGTCCTTACCACCAAACCCTGCCAATTTTGTGCTTACAGGGTGGCAGACATGACTGTACTTACAAAGCTCTTATGCTGCCTACTTCATCTGTGTATTTCAAAGGTCTCTAAAAGGAAGGTCAGCCGGTCTTTTTTGTTGTTTTTGATTGGGGCTTTTTTGGGAAACTTCAGGCATGCAAGAGAGAAGGCATCTGCTCTGGGCTGTGCTGCTGTTCAGAACTAAAGTTGGAAGGCAGCTTTTCTGACTCCTGTCCCTTATCGGTATGGCTCCTTAGTGACAAAGGACTTTATGTCATCTGCCACAGTTCAGATGCTGGGTATGTTTTATTTTTAGAAGAGGTTGCATGAAAGAAAGGAAAAACAGGTGAGAAGAGGGGCTAAGATGGGGAAGAACAGTACTTTCAATAATAGAAAAGTGTAACATGCTTAGATAAAATCACTAACAGATTGGTCGAGTTAAAGCACTGCAAACTTCTGGCTGAAGGTGATTTAAGGAGCATCTTTGTCTGTTATTCTATTTGCTTTACCATCATGGCTTCCCAGATCCCGGTTATTTCAAATTGAAGCTCCTTTTAAGCTGGATGAGAATTGACATGGTGAGACTGTGGGAGCCGTGAATTTGGGCTTCCATGGGAAGTACAGAGACAGGAGAGGGCTCACATCTATTTGCTCAGGTGGTTGTGAGCTGGCTCTGAATCTTGTGACTTGTTGGAGTGATTAAGGATCATGGTCATGTCAGGGAACATTGTCATGGGATAATGTAGTAGGATGCAAAGTTCAAGGGTCATCTTAACTTTATGGAATCGTTAAGGTGGCTTCCCCACCCTTTGTATTACACTTCACAACCCAAGGGGAAAAGTCTGCTCCACACCAGGTGCAGGTAAAGGACTCCTGGGTGAGCGTGGACAATTACATCTTCCTCCTGCCCTCTTGGATGGGGCCTGGGCTGAGTTTCCCCATTAGTCCTCTGCAAGGTGGAGGGCTGTGGCAGCATGTGAAGGGCACTGTCCTTGTTTTGCCACTCACAATGTCTTTCTAGATTTGTTCCCAATTAGCAAAATATTGGTAGCACTGAACGCTATAACGGGAACGTAGATGGGGGTGCAGAAGGGTGTCTGGGGCTGTGGCCCTGCCCTTCTGGACAGATCTACTATCTGAACTGACATGGACTCTGTGTTTGCAGTGGGACAGGATTTTGTTTCTGTTTGGCTATCAAAAGCCTGGTGCACGACACAAGACTGACGAGCCTGCATGTAAAGGAGCATGGTGACCCTGTGCATGGGAAGCCTTGCTCACAGTGTGTGGTGGGAGAGGCAGGCAGAGACACAAACCTGAGTGTCTCTGGAAACCACATTTGGCCTGAATGAAGGCTTGCCTATGAGATGGTGAGATTGCAAACCAGTATGATAGGCATGCTACCAGAGAAAACGGTGATCTTAGAAGAAAGAGAGTCTATATCCATATTTCAGCAACTATTGGAGCAACACCAGGAGAAAGCCCCATGCAGTCACAGTTTATATCAGGTGTTACAGAGATATAATAGAGGTGGTTCAACTGTCATTGGCCAGACTTTTCAGGGTAGCTGAGCTTTAAACAGAAGAGCTTTCAGAAAAGCATGGGATATAGAATACAGCAGAGACAGATTTGGCCGGGCACCCCACTGGATTATGATTTCTGCTGAGTATTGCTGAGGCTCTGCCCCAGTAGCCGTACTGAATGCTTAGTTATGTGGCCTGTGAGAGCTGTCTGCTCTCTGAAGGATCAGAAAATGACTAAAATGGCTGGTCGTTTGTTAAGCAGCAGAAGTTAGTGAACACTTAACTACTTGCCCTTCTAGGGCTCTTGCATCTCTTGGTGTTTTCTTTCATCTGTCATGATCCTTCATTCTGCTGCCTATTTGGAGGAGTAAATAGTGGCACATGGTGTACTTGGGTGAGCATTGCAGGCCTGCTGGAGGGCAGGCGGTGGTCGATACATTGATCAGCTGGAGACCTGCCAGCTATGAGAATGGACACTGGGTGGCTTATGGCTCAGGCCAGATGTTATTTTGGGACCTGCTTCTTCACTCAGCTGAACAGGGCTGCGCTTTGTTTCTCTGTGACCTTTTCCCCCGGTTGAATTCAGTGCAGATTGGTTAACGGGTTCCAAAGTTATCCCTCCCATGCTAACCCACAGGCGGTGTGGTCTGTTGCATCTAAAGCTGAAACTTGTTCTTTCTGAAGGCAACTTAAAACACAGCATCAGCACTGAGGAGGTCTTAATTTTCCTAATTAACGTTGTTCACTGTTGTTTTTTTGCCAGCCTGCCTGGGAACTCTGTTCCTTTTAATCAAAAGGCAGTGTTGCTGGTAGTATAGCATTCTCGATTCGCATGTACTACATCTCTTTGTTGCAGGCTCAATTTTACCCTCCCTTGCTTTTAATTAATTGGAGATTATCTTCATTACTTGTTCCTACCTCACATGCTACAAGTAACAAAGCCTGCCTTTGAGTTATGCTGAGGTTTTGTGCTGATGGCTCTTAGCTTTCTGTATGCTTTGTTTTCTATTCCTTATTTTTTGTGTGTGAGCTTCCTGCAGTGCTACTGGAAACAGGCAATAAACTGGATTGGGGAGAAGGCGTCTTACTGAAAATTCACAGAAAGGGGAAAAAGGCGGGTCTAACTCCAGCACTAAAGAATTGATCAAATGTTAGATGGTAAAATAAAATATTGGCTCATTTAGGAATGCTATGTCTTCTGCAAAATGGGACAGTGTCCCCCAGAGACAAAGGTTAACAGTCATGAAAGTCACCTGAGCAATGGAGGCTGTTCTCAGACTGGGATCTGGATGATCTGCGTATGTTTCTTCATGTGCTCATCCTAGTGGAGACGTGGGTGAGATGCGAGAGCTGATCATGGAACATGTGAGGATACAGGAGCAAGTTGATATGTGTGAAGGCAAAGCATGCAGGGCTGTTGTTTCTGTTTCACAGTTCATGAGGAAAGGCCTTGTGCAGTCTTACCTATGAGAATTGTCTGTAATTTCTTGCCCCTGGTAGCTAGCAGGCTTATCAATGCAAAACTTGCTATACCTGTGTTTATCAAAATGAGTTTCATGTGAGCTCCTGACAGGAGGATGGGAAGGGACAGAGTGGAGCTCTGTGGGCTTTTTTTTTTTACTTCTTTTAGAACCCCATTTCAATCACCATGTTCTTATTAAAAAAATGTGTTTTAGAAAGGTAGAAGATCCTATGCCTATATTTACATGTGTGTAAGGATATGTGACCTGATAACTACAGAACTAGATATATAGCTATTTAACTAGATAAAATATAAGAACCATGTAACCAGAGATGCTTTGGGGCTGTGATATAGTTCTACCTGCTTTTCCCCCATTCCCTCTCTACACCCTCCTGGTGTAGCACATGTCCTGTGATCCCTTTATATGAATTGCAGACCCCTTCCTTCTTCCCTTGCCACAGCCTTTGGACAGTGGCAGTGACTCACCCAGCCTCCAGTATGAGTCAGGAGTGAAGTCTGGCGTGGTTGTATCTTGGCAGCCCTCAGTTATACACCCAAGTTCCTTGGGTCAAATGTTCATTGCTGAGTTTGGAGCTCTCATAAAGCATGAGTCCTCCTTGGGTTCAGTTCTCCTCTGTTCTCATCTGCAGATCTAACTGATCATAGTAGCAAGGTGGAAAAGAGCTACCAATTAGATGGGGTTTGTCATGCCTGTGGAGTTGTAGGGTTTTGAGAGATAAGTAGAAAACTGTGTGTAATGACAAACGTCTAGAAACAGGAAAGGCTTCCCTCCCAGGTGTATGTACAGCATCTTGCACAAATCTTGTGTGTTAAAGGATGGTGTACATAATATGGATGTCATAACCTAGTTGTTTGCTTTTTGACTGCATATACAGAATTTGAACTCCCTGAAGAGGAGGCAGTGTGGGCATTCCTTACCAGCCCCTTCCTACAGATCTGAGATGATCAGTGATGACCAGGTGTGATGGGGAAGATGTGGCCTTTTCCATTGTTTCTCTGTCCTTGATACCAGCCTGTCTCTGGGGTGGCACACTGGGCAGTTTCTTGCTCATTTCCTGCCTCCTGACCATGGGTCCAGAAGACGTTTTGCTCCTGTGTGATAGGCCCCTGTGGCGAATTTGTGCTGACAGACAGTGCAGGTGACAAGGAAGCTGGTAGTTCTTTGAGGTTCATTCTTTATTTAAATCCTCTCCCTCCAGAGGCAAGCTTGTGCTTGATTTGTACTGATGCATTTGCCTTGCGCATCCTTCTGCTACGGCAGCTGCTGCTCAGGGCAGGGACAGACGATGAACCTAATGGAAGGAATTAGCACCAGGGGAAAAAGAAAATAAAGTCCCTTGAGTAAGGCACACACAACTATTGGGTGCTTAAGCATATCTTGGTGTTTTGTTGCTAAGTCTAACTCCCACTGGGAGAGAAGGGAGGAAAGTGATTATTTGGAGTCAGTGTGCAGGTGTCTGGGACATGGTCAGTTCAGGTTAGATGTGCCATGTCTGAATGGTATTTGGAGTTATCTCAGACAAGACCTGGGCAGAGAAATGCTGCCAGAAGGTTTTTCTCCTACTTATTTAGGTCAGTAGAGTTGAATGGGTCATTCTCACCTGCCAGGGTGCATAAATTGCTGTCATGCAAGCTAAAGCTTTAGATCACTGGTTAAATAGTCTGTCCTGCCATTAACTGAAGGGAGAGGAAGGATGTCAGTAGGTACATACACCCTTTTAAGAGACACTGTTCAGCTGACATTCATGGTCCAAAATCCACTCTGGTTTATGGCAATTTTATGCTGGTCTTGCTCCAATAGAGATTGATCTATACTAGTGTGAGCAGGATCCTAATGTGAATTTCTGTGTGCAGCCTTAATTTGCCAGTGTGGGTCTGCATGTATCTCCTTGGCTTTGCACCCTTGATTTTATTTTTCATTCTTCTTGAATGGCCTGAGCTTGGGACAGTGGAAATGAGTTGCCTGATTGTGGGAAACATGACTAAGTCTGCAACTTGAGGGAGGAAGATGGAGGTATGGTCACAGTGTGGACAAGTATCTCCCTGTCTTGCACTGGTGGGGAACTTGAGATGTTCAAGTGCAAATTTGCTGGGGTGCACTAGCATGTGCTTGTGTTGTGGCCATTAGCAATGCAAACATTGATGTCCATTGGCTACCAGTGATTTAGACACATTAGGGTGAGAATTGCTGAGTTGGGCTTGCCAAGTGTCTGTTCTTTTGGAATATTTCTAATGAAAAATCTCAGTGTGAAAATATGTTCTAAATGCTAGTGTGCTGGTTCTGGGAAAAGATGGGTGTCTGTTCCACCAGATCTCTCAAAGTCTTTCAGGCAACTCTGTGCTCTCACTTCATTGCTTTGCTAAATATCTGCGTTACTTATGAGGGGCTGTTGTTTTGAGAGGTTGCAACCACCTTCCGGAATGGAAATTGGAAGCTTGCAATAAACTAGAAAAATGGACTTTTACAAGTTGTATTATGCTGTAGTCTTGAGCTGGATTCTTCTGCACTTGCTGGAGAAACAGTTGCTATGAGGAAATTCCACTTATTTATATATTTTTGGCTGGGTAGATAAATAGTACACAGACTTGGCCAGGTAGCCCAAGTGCTGTGAGTGACCCCTTTGTCAGACTGGAAATGCTGTTCTGGATCCTCGTACTTCTGCTTGGAGTAACTTGTCACTGGAACCCTTTGGTTTGTCTTTTGCTTTCTCTTTAATGAAACCGCTGTGCTTGGTTTAAACCCTTGGTATTGTAAATAAGGACTAATGCTATGGTAAATTACTAAATGTCACAAGCCAGTGAGCTAAGTGGTGGAGCAGAGGGCTATCTCTTGAAGGGGTTGAGCAGTCGAGGAATATAGTCCTTTAGAAGTAACTTTTAATGATGATGAGGACTTCAGTTGTAAAGTTCCACCAAGCAGTGTCCAAACAGCACGTTAAACAAAACTGAGGCTTCTTTACTACCTTGGTGGAGACCATCCTGGATTCTGGTGTGATATGTTCTCTTGCTGCTTTGCTCATTGCCTGAGCTCTGGCACACTTTTCCGGGTTCCCATGTTGACAGTAACCATCTCTGTCTGTGCTGTGCTGGTCCTTCACTAGTCCTGGGTTTAGTTTCTCGACTAGCTCAAGCCCTGCTGGCTGATCTGAGGAGTGCAGCCAGTGTTTTACAGTCTTAGTGAAAGCCTAGAGAAAACATCGGGGCTTTGTCTCAACAGTTAAGGCTTCTTAGCTCTTGAGGCTGAATGACTTAAAAGCACAAAGAGACGACATACTGAAGGTGGTGTATTTATTACAGCAGGTTCCCATTAACTTTTCTCCTTGACAGGTTAAATATCTGTAGCTGTTCTTGTCCGTTGTCATACAAGATCTGAGTCAAAGCCAGTGAATTCTTTGCATTTCTATTGAGTTTAATGGCTTTTGGGCATATGCCCAGGAAATCAGATGTGCTGGACGAGACCAGAAGTCCATCTATTCCTCATGTCACATATCTAACATTGTTCAGTAGCACAGCTGTATCTGGCATTGAATAGTATTTGGCATATCTAGCATCTATCTGGAATCAAGAATGCATAGTATGGAGAGCTCTGCAAATAACTTACTACTCAGCTTGGGTTTTTTGAGTGTGTGTGGGGTGGTTGACAAAAGGGAACTAATTTGGGCTTAATCCCTAACCCCCATCTCCACCCTGACAGGACTCTCCAGATTCTGACTTGGATCAAGCACAGACTCATTCTGATTTGAAAAAACAAGACAAACAAACAAAAAAATCAACAAAAACCCCCAAACCAAACCAAAACCTAGCAACTAAACCCCCAACGCAACCAACCAACCAACCAAATAAAACCCCCCATCTCCATAACTTTTAAGGAATCGTTTAAAGGTTATTTTTTTTTTTATAGAAAAGCTGAGATTTTGTTTTTTTAAAAGATTAAAAAGGAACATAATTATATACTTATAAAAGCAGCACATTTTAGGAGATATAAAATATGCTGGTCTTCTTAAGTTGCTATTTTACTATAAAAAGTCACTCTTGAAGATACTACACCCTCTGATTTTCTGCACTATGCTGTGCCTTGGTATTAAGTTTGTTAAAAGAAGGCTGCAGTGTTTATGTGTTCTTGCTGGAGGAAAGCAGTGAGCACCATGGATAAAAACAGATTATAGTGGCTGATGCAGGCCCCACTAGTGAGATTGTGTTGCTTTGTTTTAATTACAGGAATTACCTTGCTGATGTCAGTTTGTCAGTCAGCAGGGCAGAGCTTACATGCTGTTCTGGAGGTGGCCAGAAGGTAACAGTTACTTTAGAGTTGTTTGGTTTTTTTTTCTTGTGGAAGAAGTTTTTAAAATGAAAAATTTAAACTGAAAAGTATGTGTGAGGTTTGGTGTGATGGTGGTTTGTGCTTGTGTTTTAGGGGTTTGGTAACATTTTTTGCTAATAATAGCAGTTGACAGAAACTAAAATTGAACTCCCTTTGCTTTGTCCTGGTTAGAAATTCATCAGTTTATGGCTGGCTGGACTGGGAGGTTGGTGTGTTTGAGAGTGGTGTGGGAGTTGCACTTCAGAACCAGATCACTCAATCCCATTTCTGAGACCCAAGAAAATATTTTGGCAGGCGCTTTCATTTTGCTTAAAGGGCTGTTGGTTTGTTTTTTTTTTTTTTCACCTTAAAGTCAAGATGCTACTGAAATGGAGTTATGAGTGCCTTTGGAAGCAATAGGGTAGAGCTCACATGTGCATTACGTGTGCCTGGTGGAGAAATATATGCATGAGCTCACCCCTTAGACTTTACATTTATCACTGACAAGTTGTTTCCCCTCTGTGCCTCAATTTCCCCACCTGTGAGAGGAGACTGCCTCTTTTCCAAAGCTCTTTGAGACGGACTGGTGAAAAACACTGGATAAGCACTATTATCTGTAACTGTCGGCAGTCGAGATTTGGACTAAGATGCTTTTTCTTTCTCCTTCCCGCAGAGAATCAGGCATTGGCCACTATTCAAGGCAGGCAATAAATGCAAATCATTCTATTGTGTTTTTCCAATCCTAATTTTCCTGGGTTGCGTAAACAGCATCACAAAGTTGTGAAGCCTGTGGCCTGTCTGGTTGTGATCCCACCAGTCTGCAGGGGAGCTGTAGTCTGGGAGCTGCTGCATAGAAGTTCCAGTTTAATTCAATTTATGGTTTCCTTTTTGAAACATAATTTTATTTCTAAATGTGGGAAGTGTGTGGAGTTAGAGATTTGTCCTGGTGCTGGGAGGAAAGTCCTAGTCTAATTATTGAAAATAAATTAGTTCTAATGAAATATTTAGCCTTTAAACAACACATTTAATAGACTGAATTGCATTTTATTTATTAATGGCTGTTGCAATGAGATTTGGAGAGGAGTTCTGCTAAAATGCAGTGTTGTGATATTGCAAAAATATAGTAATGACTATAATATTTTATTGAATTATTAATGTCCACTCTGCCAACAGAACTGTGTAAGCGTCAGATTTCAAAATTGTTTTTATCTGAAGAGGGATATGTGGGTGCTTTTTTGGCTAGTTTTTCCTAACATTTTTTTTGTTGTTAATTGAAGGGATAAAATGAAAGCAGGAAGGACAGTTGGGTGTTGCCACTGTTAAACTCGATTCTCCCCTCCTTATCAAAGCACCTCCAGGAAATGTGTCAAAGATTATTTCTTTCTGCCAGAGCCAGGTCTTTTTGCAAAGACAGATTCCTTGTAGTGGAAAAATCGCAGTTAAAGGGAAAGGTGTGTGGGAAAGCCAGGCACAGGGCTAACTGAGACTGCTGCTTCTTGAGAAAAGCACCCCTGTCTTTATGCTACCTCCTCTACTGCCAACTGGCTTATTTGTTCACTTCGTCCATCCCTTGGTAGTTATTGCCAAAGGTGGCCAGACAGAACACTTTTAATCTCTGTAGACCAGATTTTCTTCCACTAGGATGGACACTAGTCTGTCACAGGTCTGGTTTCCAGCCAGTGACTCTGCTTGGTTTAGTTCGTGGCTGTGACACTGAGAATGATGGCAAATTCTGTCCCTGGGACCCCACTTCCCACCTCAAGAGGGGAATTCTTTACCTATTTCTATGTGGTGCCCAGGGAGCTCCTAGGTGTTGACTAGCCCATGCTTGGCCTGCTGTGGGAGTGGGATGATTTTGCTGTTGGTGTCCCTCCAGCATGGTTGTGTCCCATACCAATGAATGCTTTCAGACAAACTCAGGCCTGGTTTAGGGGACAGGGTAGCCCAAGGATGTTTCCTTCTGGCACCTTTTCTTGGGGAGGAAGGAAGTTTAGACAGGTCGAGGCAGACCCTGATATGCTAGGTAGTCTCTGGATCCACATATGGGCCCTGGTCTGGTTTATTTTCTAATATGGGCGTATCAAATGAAGACCAAAAGTAATACGAAGATAAACGTTTCTCATCATATGAGCAATTGTTTTTCCACTATTCCCTTCTCGTGGAGAAGAAGTTGTCTGAAGTCTCCCTGGGCTTTATCTGGGGCCTGTAGTACTAGTACAGAATGGTAAAGATGTGGGAATATACCAAGGATTTCCCATATCCACCTAAAACTACTGCTTTAGAAGTGTCCTGTTAAGCCACTTGTCCAATTACTCCTTGCTCTCTGGTGAAACTTACTGGATTGCCAAGCAACTGGGAAAAGTTTGCAAGGCAATCTTGTTAATTACTGGCAACCTGGTGTGTTTTCCTTCTCTTCCCAACATCTTTCCCATTTTATTTAATTTTCCAACTGAAGCTGTCTATCCAAAGGAAGCCTCTTTGAATGTTTGGGTGTATCTTGAGGCACTTTGAAAGCTCTCAATCATGAGTTTGCACCTGGAGTTGTATTTGGTCTAGCTGGGATGAGGTTAACTTTTTCTACACCAGCCCTTTTAGTGCTGTGCTTTGTATTCGTAGCTAAAAGGTGTTGGTAACACACCAGTGTTTTGGCTACTCCTGAGCAGTGTTCGCACAGCATCAAGGCTGCCTTTCACCAAGGAGGGGAGGCAAAGGCCCGTAGGTGGGAGGTGGGCAAGATCTTGGGAGGGGGCACAGCCAGGACAGCTGACCCAAACTGACCAAAGGGATATTCCATATGATATGGTGTCTGGTCAGCAATAAAAGCTAAGAGAAAGGAGGAGGTGGCAGTGTTGGTTACTAAGGTGTTTATCTTCTGGAGCAACCACTATATGTACTGAATCCCTGCTTCCCAGGAAGTGGCTGGACATGGCCTGCTGATGGGAAGTAGAGAATTTGATGGGAGAGCAAGCTCTGGACTTCATCTGAAGACAGGCAATTGCATCACTTTTAGAGGCTCTGCCATGGGATAAAGCTGGACATTGTGTGCAGCTCTTGGAGCTAGTGAACTCGAGAGAGTAATTCTGAGGAGGATCAGCCAAAACCAGTGGAAGCAAGGGCCAAATAAGTTCCTATGTAATAATACATAAGAATCTCAGGAAGACTGTTAAAATTTTTCCTTTATTAGCTATTTTCTTTCCTCTCATATTTGATAATGCTGGTCTTACTCTTTGGCTTCTGGAGAACACACTTCAGTCTTTCAGCAGAGCTATGTTTATGCAAACTGAAGAACTAGTCTTAAAATAGCATCTAACATTAAACTGTCAGAAAAATGTATTAAGTGGTAATAATACTGGAATGAATAAATATACCACCTTAACCTTGTTAAGAAGGGACATTAGTCTCCATGCTCTTTTCCAGACAGCCCTTTATTTGTAGGTAATCTACTGGAAAAGAAGGCATTAGTCCAGTCTTGTTTCTAAAATTCTGCTAACAAGTTTCTTCCTGTTCATCCACAGGGAGGAAGAAGTAGTAATCTAAGGACGAAGGGAGGCAAAACACTTAGGAGCCAAGCGGGAGGATGGGAATAGGGAGGCCAAGTGACAATGAGGTCTGAGTCCACTAGAGCTACAGAAAGTGGTACCCAGATTAAGGCTTGTGGGATATAGGGAATCTGGCAGGACTGTCTGATCAGACATGCTGTCTTTAGGCCATCTTTCCTCAAGAGTTTTCATCTTTGAGGGAGGAACATGGTCCTGTGACCTGCTTTTGGCCTGCATGGCCAAACTGGCATGGAAATCTTCAGCTTATGCCTCTGTTTAACCTCAGAGATGTTTCTTTGATGGTAACAAACATATCCCGCAGTGCTGTTTGCCATACAGATACTTGGATTTGTCTCATGGGTTTTGTAGAGTGTAGTAGACTATTGTGAGGAGGAAAAACACTTCAGCTCAAAGAGACAAAACTTGGAAGTAAAAAAACTTCCACTTCTGTGCAAGGGTTTGTTGGAGAGAACTGATAGGTTAATTGGACTTAAAGCATAGAAGTTGTATGTAACCTGTCTGGACTATAAATAGAGGGATCTAAACAGATGGTGTGCTGAGTGAATGCACCATCCTTGACCCCTCTAACTGCTCCAGGTAGCAAACACTTCCCTCTTTCTTATTTGCACACTTGTTTCCAGTGCTTGTTGCTTATGTTTTGCCGCCAGACATTGGCAGCCTGCTTCAACTTGCTAGAAGACAGATTTTGCTTATCACTGCAAGAGACTGTGATGTAATTGTGGCCACCCAAACCTTGGTCCAAAGCCTTGCTTCTTGACAAAATAAATGGAGGTTGACTCATCTTTTTTGAGCATTCACTTTCACTGTAGTCTTAGGCTGTGAAATGCATTTATGTGGTGATTGTCTCAGCAAAGGTATTCTGAATTTCCAGATGATGTCTTGTTTGGTTTATATGTTTATATGCATGGTACTGGGAATGTGACAGAATAAAGTAGTTCTGGCTTGCTAATTTTCCCTACTTAGGCTCTAAGGGTGTAAACACAGAGAGAGAATGTTCTACTTGCAGGCATGGATTGCTTTGGGAAGAGGGGGAAGGAACAGCCACTGCTTTGTGTGTAGCCAGCTGAGTTTGATCTGGATGAGGTGCTGGGGGATGGTTCTGTCTCTGTACAGTTCCCTTCATCTGTGTTAGAACTGCAGCAAGCCCTGAATGCAAAGACTATGAAAAGGTGACTGAAGGATTGTTGAATGATGACCCATGCTACTTGTGATCTATTGAGCTCTTCCCCTGTAAGTCAAGCATCCTCTTTCAGTGGTGTTACCCCGCTATCACTTAAATAAATACTAATTGAGTGCAATCTGTAAGGAGTTTGAAGTATACAGCCTACTGTCTTTTTGTTTTGGTTCAGGCAAGAGAGCTTTGGGAGAGTTGATCTCTCTTGGGCAAAGTCTAGTGTCTATCTCTGAGCTGACTGAAAAACGCAAACTGGATTTTAGGCAAAGTAAAGCAGAATGAATTTGTCTGAATTGAGCCTGGGCATGTTCTGTTGACTGCTAGTGTTGGTGTTCATAGGGTAATAAACTGCAATAAGGAGTGTGAATATTTTGTGAGGAAACTACATATTAAAAATTTATGGCAAAGTGTTTTCCCCAAAATTGCTTGTGCTTTTTGCAGCTGGAAGGAGAAAGGAGAAAGGCTCTATGAAAAGCTATTGAAATGCTCCATTAATATATTATCTAAAGTGACTTTGCTTTCAAAAAAATATTTTTTTCGTGTTTAGGTGGTTTCACTGAAAAATATTAGTCACATTGCTCTTTACTGGTTTTATGGCAAATGTTCAATTCAGTAAGAGTTTTTACTTAAAGATTTCAACCGCATGTAGTTTTAAAATGAGAATAAAATCAATATTATGAGTCTTTGTAAAGCTCAAGGGAGAGGAGAGTGATTATAAAATTACTGTTGTATTTTTCAGTGTAATCTATTTTCAAAAAAAATTGTAAATGTCTTGAAAAGTTTGTTTTAATTGAAGGATTTCATGACAGACAGCTCTTATGAATTTTTTTTTTAGGAAGTTCTTTTGATTTTTGTTCAGTGCTGGAAAAATATTCTAAGTATTTTGAGCAATTTTAAAAGTTCTATGATAAATGTTTACAGAAATGGGGAAAAATGTTGAAACTTCAAGTGGGAGCACAGATACTTTCTAATCAGATCCAGTCATAGATAAATCTGTCAACACTTATAATCTGAGCTAGGAAGTTTAAATATCAAGTATCATGTGCTGAATGTTTATATTGAACTGTCTACAATCAATCCATAGGGTCAGCATTGAAAATGTCAGAGGTTTAAATGGGACATGTTGTCAGGAAGCTGAGATTTGCTCAGAGCAGTTCCATTGCCTCTGGAAATGTGGAAATGCTTCCTTTCTTTTATGTGTTACATCTTGGATCAGGAGTATGAGCACCATGGCTGTAGGGTTGGTGAGAGTTGACAGGAGCAAGGTATGATGGGTGACAGACATGGTTTGAGGAAGGGGTCATCCTTGCTCTTTGGAAAAGCAGTGTGTTGAATAAGGAGAACCTGATCACAGTTGAAATTTCTGTGCTATCATGAGTAAACCACCATAATACTGGGCTTCAAAGATCTGACGTGATCCGGTAAAATAACTGCAATGTTCCTAAACCTTTTCTTTGCCCATTTTTTTTTGTTGTAGCCATTCATTTGGAGAGAATTTCTGGAGAAAATATATATATGAAAATCTGACTTTCAGAGAAAATGGCATGATACAATACATACATACAATATATATATGTACAATACAATACATGTGTTCATGGAAAACAATGAAAACCTGTGAATGGGAAGCTTCACAGTGTCTCACCAGCCTCTAATCTTGAATTCAAAAGCAAAATGTTTGATGCTGTGCTGATTTCCCAGTGCTCACCACTCAGTGTACCCAAACTGCAGTGGGAATTTTTCTCAAGGCCTGTGGTTGCTCTGATGCAGTTGACAGTGATGAGAGAAGTGTTGGGCTGGGGGACACCTAGCTCCAGACTCCACCATGAATCTTTTGCAGTGTCAAACAGGACTGAGGGAGTTACAAGCAAGACACCACCTCTTTTCAGCCTGTGCTTTCTTATTCTGATCTCCTGGGGACAAGTTTCATGTCCAAGACATGAAATCTGTTCCCTTTTAAATGGTTTCTCAAAAACTGGATCATCGGTGTGTTTTTGAGGAAAGTTGTGGAATATCTTAGCAGTAGCTAAGGAACCACAGTTCCTCAGCTTGTGGTACAAGTCTTCTGTATTACATAAGCCAAACTCGCCTCCATCCTGTCAGCCCTTGGTGAGTTTGGTTTGGCATTTGTGGGCTGTTGTTGTGGGGTTTCTTCCCTTGGCTTTTTTTGCTTATTGGTGCTTATTAGCCAGTGGCCAGTTAGACAGTATGTGTATGACAGTATGTGTATCAAGTCCTTCCTTATCTCAGGCTGCAAGATGATATGTGTTGAAGGTCCCCACTGCAGGAGGCAGGCGTCACTACAGAATGCAGATGTTTTGAGCCTCGAGAACAACAGTATCTGTCCTGCAACTTGTGTTCAGGGGTTATAATAGTACAGGGGAAGCCACTGTAGCCCATACAGACACATCACTTCTGCGGGGTCACACATTTGAAAATAGCCCTGCTTAAATGAGCAGCTTTGCTGGCTAACTGATAAAAGCCTTTGCAGGAGCTGAGAGAACAGCCTGCTGATCAGTGAGCTGTCACCTGGCATCAGGATTTGGTGTCATCTACCTGATGTTTTCAGACTCCTTGTAACTGTAAATCTCAGGGGCTCCTTGCAAGGACTGAGGCACCCTGGCCCTTTGGGAATTTTGTCCACAGGTTAATGCCTGCTGTGAGGCTGAAAGCTTATGATAGACCAGGCATGTTTGGGGCTGGTAATAAAACATGATTCATTGAAAGTGAAAGCTGAAAGCTTTATGGTGAGAGGAGATAAAAAGGAGAGGAGAAAATAATCCAGTAAAAGACTTTACCCAGCTTTTTTGGTTGTCAGTATTCTTATTTTCTATGTTAGCAGTTTTAAAGCTCTGACTTTGGATCCAGTATCTCTGCTTGCTGCCTTATGCTGCTAATGATCTCTGCCCAAAGAGCCTTTACTTTAAGCTTGGCATCCTTGACCACCAGCTTTCACTAGTGCTCTACAAGGCACAGTATCCTGGCTGCTGGGAGAAGAGCTGCCATTCAGGTATTGCGTAGTGTGTTGTGGGCTGTGCACTGAAGGAGTTGAACTGCTCTTCTACGACTCTCTCTGTGTTTGAGAACACACTGATTATAAGCAGGTAAAAATAGCAGTGTAGGAGGATGCACGCTGAAAGACTGCCTTAAGTAGGCAGGAGAAAATAGAAACTTTGCTGATTATCTACATATATATATAAAATATATA
>NW_009941264.1:38138-43900 GCF_000696875.1 Nestor notabilis | reverse complement strand
GAATCCTTCATCGGGTGGTGCCTTCACGAGGCTCCAGGTGCAGGTGCAGCCTCCGCGGTCCCGAGGCACAGACACTGATCTTCGCACCTGCCCGGGGGTGCTGAACTTAGTGAAGAATCCAACCCCCAAACCCCCAGAACGCACCCACGGGGGGGGCGGAACGTCACCACCGCGGCGTGGAAGCGGGCAGAGGCCGCGGCGCTGCTGCTCCTAGCTCTCCCTGCGCTCCCGTTTGAAGAGAGCAGCTGCTTTCCATGTAGCAGTAGCGTGAGAGAGACAAATCTCATCGGGGAACAGCTCTTGCAGCTCTGTAGCTATCTCAGAGTCTTTTGCATCAAGGTAAGGGAGGAGGGATTCCTTCAGGCTGGAAAACAGAGCAGAAGTAGCGTTAATAGGTGGTGTACAGCAAACTACAAGAGGCACATGGCAGTGGTGCACTCCTACCACATCAAATACTGAGGTTACAGAGTTCTAATACGTGTAATGAGGAGGATTTAACAGCCAGTCAGATGTAGAGGCCAGAGAAGCCATCAACCAGCAGCTCCTGCTCTATTCCAGCAGCGCTCCCAAAACAGCTCGTGTAAAATAAGGAAGAGTTATGCATGCCAGAAACAGGCAGCATGCCTTAGAACCAGCTGTATGTACTTAATGTTGGTGTCTCGCAGGGCAGTCATTTGCCAAGGGAACCATTTCCAGCACATGCATTTTCGGAGCCAGAAAAGCCTAAGTTAACAACTGTTACCTCCACTTGGGTTTGAATTCATCCACGGCTTGGACATGTCTCAGCTTCAAGACGATCATTTCATGGAGCTCCTGCAGGAAGGTTTCCAGCCTTGAGTTTACAAGGAAGGTGGTGAGGAGCTTGGCGGTCTCTAGGCTGAGCTCAGCTTTGTACGCAGCACTGACATCCACAAAGGGGTCCTAAAAATGCAGTGAGGGAAAACAAACCAAACACATTTGAGCAACTTCAGCTGGGGAAGAGGAAAGAGCTGATGAGACACTGAAGTTATGAGGGTACCTTACCCTTTTGAGGCGCAGAAGCTGCTCAGATTTGCGGGTAGAGAGAAGCTGCCACAGGGCTATGTTGTGCTTTAGGTGGCATCGTCTAAGGGCCTGAAAGAAACACACATCTATGGAGCAACCCTTGATGTAAAGGATGTACTTAGGAACCTGGCCACATCCTGCCCTGCCCCTGCAAAGGAGCACAAGGCAGAGGGAGGGAGTTCTCTGAGCCCTTTTCACAAGGTCTGCAATACGCTTCTCTCCCTGCTCCCCATTTTGCCTTCAATAATCCATCCTTTTGGTATCATGAAAGGGAAAGTGTTTTGGCTGTATCACATGTACTTGTCATAACATGGTGCCTTTGGCCCTCATCAGTCAAGGGCCTCTTCACACATCATTAGCAGATAAAACCTTTCCCTGTCACCCCTTCTGAGAGGTAAAGGGATATTTTCAATCCTGCTCGGCAGCAGCAAACCAGTGTCACTGAAAGCTGACTCATAATTGAAAGTTCTCCCTTTTCTCAGTTTTAGCATTGCAACTAATTATGCTGACACTCAACTGAGAATTCTCCTTCCTGGTGCTGACAGAAGAGCTTGGATTTGCAGAGAAGAGTTTGACCTTCTGCACATCCTGCACATGACCCTTCTGTAGGGTTTTGCAAGAACCTGCTGAGCACCACAAACTATTAGATGCTCCTGCTGGTTGCAGGGGAAGTGAAAATGGTTTCCTCCCTGCTGTTGAATACAGTGGGGAGGGAATTCTATCACCTTTTCAAGCTGAACTTGTGCTGGGCTTGGAGATCAGACTAGCTGGATTTAGTATAAATCAGTGCAGATTTTATCCTGTAAGAATAAGAGTTTTGCACTCAGGACATACCTGCAGTACATGAGGGTTTGTCTGATCACCCATGTGCAGAACTTGCTCGATGTAGTCAGTCAGAAGCATTTCTGCATTCTCTCCAGCCATGGCCAGGAACCCCAGGGTAATTTCAGTGACAGACAGAGCATCACAGACATCACTGTAAGACTGTAGTTCCCCACTGATCATGTTCATCACAGAAGTGGGGAGAGGACTCTGAAAACCATAAAGTCAAAGCAGTTGCCAGCATTAGTTTGGAGCCATTCCTTATTGCTGCTCAAGTTGCTAAAGCCATGGAAGATGGCAGAGCCCCCGATTTAGGAAACTGACAGTGCTTAAGTGGACCCCTTTCCTTTGTAAATCCTAACTGACAGAGGGCAGCCAGTTTGCAGTATTCAAGGCATGCTCAGAGATTATTGTACAAGCCTTCAGAGGAACAAGGCAAGTGACAGAGGACAAACCTAACATTTCTTGGGACACCAGGGATCATGTGCTTGCCCCATCTCCTCCAGTGCAGAAACCCACCTGATCCACCTTATTCCTGACATCATTAAAGAGCTGTTCATAATTGCGATCACGCCTGTACACGAGGGTGGGTATTCCCTGTCAGGAGAGAAACCCACAGCTGTAAAGCTTTGCTTGCCCTGCTACAGTGCATGCCTGGCTGCAGCAAACACTGCAGGGCTCCAACATCAGCCAAGAAGTTGCCTGCTCAAAGCACAGCTAAGCTGCCTTGTCCTACCTTTAGGGTTACGAGTGGTTTCCCCTGCAGGAACTTGCTGATGACTTGCTGCTGGATCTTCTCCAAATCAAAGTCCTGCAATGTCTCCCCTCCCTTCTCCATGCTGTACTGGCAGTTGGACAGGATCAGAGGAATCAGGTCTTTCTCAACCTCATAACTGATCAAGTGCAGGTCAGCTACTTCTGATGGACTGATCAAGTACCTGCAGAAGAGAAAAGAGTCTCCATTTAGAGCAAGAACCCTTCATGAAGCAGGAAAAGCTGATTGTCCTGTAGCAGAGCCCCCCAAAATGCCTAGCTGGAATAGCAACATACTTATCATCTTCCTTGATGTGCTTGTTCACTGAGTGGATGAAGTCATTGTGCAGGCTAATGAGGTAACTGGCTAAGGCTGTGGAGCAGAGGCCCAGCCCCCGTCGACGTGGCAGAAGGACCTCAAGCTTGCTGTCCAGGGTCAGGTCAGCATCACAGTAGCCTTTAGGAAGCTTAATTTCCCCTGAAATAAAAGGCAGAGAAGACTGTTTGAGGTGGCCCAGAGCCATCCCACGATGAACAAGCCTCTCCTGAGCTGACCCACGTCAGGAGAAAGTACAGAACTCGAGCAGAGCAGCTCTCTTTCCATTACACATAAGCACTAGAGGGAACAAGTTCAGGTAAGACTTTTACAGGAGGGAAACAAATTCCTCCCTCTGCACCCAGATCTTCTCAAACCTTTAATGGCCAGGGTCAGTTTTGAGGATATGTCTCAGCATCATTGATGGAAGAAACTTGAACTGTTGAAGAGTAGAGGAGCACTGCTGAACAGCTGGGAAGCCCTTGCTCCCATCATCCCCCAAAACAATGCTGGGAAAGAAGGAGACTCACCACTGGTGTCCAGTGAGCTTCTCAGCTTGTTCCAGACAGACAGAAACACATTCACTCTCCTCTGTAACAGGTCCCTCATCACATCTGAGGAGTAACAGAAAGATGCACTTAAGTACAATTGAAGGAGTTGCCACAAAATGTCTGGACGCTGCTCATGAATGGAAGGACATCACTTCCACCTCTAGGGCAAAGATTAAAAACAAGTAAATCCGCTGCTGCATCGAGGGATTTATCTTGCCTGTCTCTGAGCAGAGTCCCCTCTGTCCCTTGTGAACAATCTTCCTGTGCTAATTGTCTTTAAAGTCACCTGATGACTTTTCCAAGTCTAACTCTAGGGTTAAGGTCTCCAATTCATTAGAAGGCAAATGACATCTTAAGATTGCAAGCTCAAGAGAACTTTTCACCTTTGTTTTCAACTGGACTATCCAGTGCTTTTTGTTTCCCCAATTACAGTTTTGGCAGAGTCTTCTCACCTGAGAGGGGTCCGTTGAGGAAGTCTCTGATGGAGCCATGTTTGACATCAGCAGTGTTCTGAAATCGCCTCACCAAGTCTCTCTGCAGAGCCAGAATCTCCGGTAAGAACTTAACCAGCCTCAGTTCTGTTTCCTGGAAGAAGAAAGGGGGCCTGTGAGCAAGCTGGTTCTTGGATGAACCAGTTTTGAATACTTTATGGAACTACTTTTTAAGTATTTAAAATAAAAAATATTTTACACGTGCAGTTTTGATATTAAAGTTATGAGAATAAAGACCCTGTATAATCAAATGGCTTAGTCCTGGGCAATGAGTCTGAGCAGGGTTGGACCAGACAACCTCCAGAGGTCCCTTCCAGCCCCAACCAGTCTGATTCTGTGAACTGATCCCTGAACATTGCAGCCTCATCCCTGTGTCACACCCACCTTCTGCAGGAACTTCCAAAGGAGAGGGACACTGTCCTTGGCATTCTTTTGCTGGACTACATGGCCCAGGTTCTCCACTGAAATCCTCTTTCGGCAGCTCCACATCTTAGAGTGATGTATGTGACTGTCCCTTGGCAGCTGGGACAGGAAAGTGGCTGGGTCACCGTACACAATTTTCACTACTGGATTGGAAGAAATTCTCTCATCCTCTTGTATTTGTTTATTTAATTTCAGAAGTTTTTTATCCAAATCCTGCATTTAAAGAAGCCAAACAAACAACGAGATCAGAGCTGGCAGTGTCCTGCCACACCAAACCTCCAGAGTCTATTTCCCCAAGAGCTTGATGACCCATTGATACAAGTATGTCAGAACAGAAGATGAGCTGCCAGGGAACACATGTAAAACATACTGCAAGACAGCTGTTTATAAAGTTATTCTTTGTTCTCCAGCTCATCCAACTCACAGGGCTTCCATTCTTGAGATGATGTATATGAGGGGACGAAAGGCAGACAGGATTCATTTGGGGCAACCGTATGCAGACTTGGACAAATCCTTTCAACAGCTCTAGTCTCAGATACTCATTTCCACAAGTAGAACAAAGTTGGCTGACCCTTACAAATTAAAGCTAACCCGCAGCTGTGTCACAGATGACTTGGCTTTAGGAATAGCTGGGTGAAAAGTATAGCACAGAGACTGCAGGAGGTCAGATTTCCAGTAAGTGGATTTTGACCACACAACTACCCCGATTTTATACAGATTTCTCACCTCCAACTCAGGAACAATAATTGTTTTTGCAACAATTTTTTCCCACGTGTTTCTCTTCGCCTTGGTGGAGAGCACATCAAACTGAACTGGCCCTGCAATAGGAATATTTAGTCTCTTATATGTGCAACATTTCAGTTAAAGGAAAGCACATATTCTCTAAGCTCCCAGATGCAACATCCTTGCAAGTTAGCATCATGAACCCACAAGCAATTATGGGAGTCCTAGGAGCTAACTGACTATCTTGGTCTAACTGGAGAGTGTCATCCAAAACAGCCCACAGTGATCTCAGGGTTTCAGAAGCTTCAGTCCAGTCCTTCCTTTGAAGGATGGGGACAGTTACACCAGTCATTCATAATCTCACAAAGGTTGAACAAGTTGTCCAAGGTCAGCCCATGATCAATGACAGACCAAGGAACAGAGGTTGGAATACTGATTCATGCTGTCACATGCTAAAAATACGGCTATTGCATATAAATCCCTCTATGACACAATGACTCAATGGCTGATTTGAGTAGCACCTCTGCTGGTGAGCGGAAAGCTCTGTCAACTCATCAAGAGGTTATTTATGCAACAATTCCTTTCCAGAATTATAGCCCAAACCTTGCAATCCCCACATACTCGACTGAAGGAGAAGTG
>NW_009941264.1:0-38107 GCF_000696875.1 Nestor notabilis | reverse complement strand
AAAAGTAACCAGCCAAGAATTCCTCATCCCCTACACTAAGAAACAAGCCTTAAATTTCTGCATTTTCCTCATCAGCTCAGCTACTGTCTGTTGGCAAAGCAGCTAAATGACTGCTGCCCTTCAAGTGCTGACACAGCTTGCAGACGCGATATGGCAGGTATCCTTACACTGGCCTGGGTGCTGATGGGGGTCCTTGAGAAGGCTGCCGAGGACAAGGTGAAAGATGTTGACAGTCTCATCCACACTCTTCCCCAGGATCTTTGTCAGCTGTGCCAGGTCCTCCTGAATGTGCTGCTGCAGGAAACTCACCGAGTTGTGCACTGGTGGCTTGATAATGTTCTGCAATGACTAAAGAGCAAGAAAAGGCAAGAATGAGCACCACCAATAACATCCAGTTCAAGCACAAGCCATGCAGAACTGCAGTGCCACCAGAGTCAACTCTGCCCTATATGATTCCTTCCACTTCCACGGATGCAAGTGCATGAAGGAACCAAAATCACTCCAGGACAAGGAGGGAAGTGAATTTGGGTCTTGTACCTTGAAAGACTGCCCCAGTTACGTGGTAATATGATGAAAGGGACCAGCACCATTCAAAGGTTTCATGATATTTCATGTGGCCACTTGGCACTATAATGGGAAGGTACCTGAGGATCTTTTGTGGCTCCCAGGAACATCGCCAGATGCGTGAGCAAACGTGTCAGAACAAAGACAACTGGGGACATGTCCCGGTCAGACACTCCTGTTGTTTTTCTGTGTTGTACATCTCCAAGTATGTGGCCAGTCTGAGTTCTGTCTTCATTACTCCTATTGGAAAGGGTACACATAGGGTTTTTTTTTGCCTTGACAAAGCAAACACCCAGCAATGTCTTTTTGACCAGTAACATCTCTGAATGCCACAAAAGCTGCCAATTGAAAGTGCCACAGGGGCATGAGGACTTGCAGTAAGTTTTTACAGACAAGGCAATTTATTTAGTTTTGCTACTCATTACTCTTCCTTGAACACCTCTTCCTAAAGCTTTACATGAAAGAGGCAATGTCCTGCCCTACAGGGCAAGATTAGCCAGCTCCATGTTGGGCAGATGAGAAACCACTGCTGCTAGAACTAGTAACTGCAGCATTCTTACACAAGGCTGTAAGTGCTAACCTAGAGAATCGAGGAGGGGGGAGCATAAGTCATAGTTATTGGAGCTCTGGAAGGAGTTCCTCAGTCATGCTGATCCATTTCAGAAAAGATTGCCCATTACTATATGCTGATGTAGAACCACAAACTGTATCAGCCTGGACAAGCAGGGAGATGGAAAACTCCAAACCAGCAGCTTGACAAGATCTTATGTTAAGGCAGTTTCTGCAAGGTCAGAGTTACACCAGCACTCCTACCAGCTGAGCTTCCTCCCCCTCAGAAGCCAATGTCTGAGCTAACGGGGGAATCCCATGTGCCACCTTTCCGAGAGCAGCATGAAGTGGTTGGTACCTTTTGCCCTAAGCATGACAGGCAAGTACTGCATAGCTTAGCACTGGCAAGGGGAATGAAACAAAAGCATACTGGAATTCCTGGAAGCCCTGCAGCGGTTTGTGCGCTTCGCCGCCAACTCTGACACCGCAGTCGAGACAATGGCTGGTTTCCATGGGGAGGCCACACTGGCAAAAAGCAAAAGAACACTGAACTCCAGGGCAGGAGCCCCTCCAGCACAGAAAGAGAACATATATTGGGCACAGGCCATCTGCCCCTCCTGTTCCCTAGAGTTACGGTATAAGCTGTGTTAGAGCTCTTCTAACTTTTACAGTGGCAAAATGATCAATACTACAGCGTTCAGGAAATGAACCACTGTGCAAGAGAACACTAAACCCATAAATGAAATAAACTCATTTACTGTTGAAAATGCTGCCTGCTTAAACCCCCCCCAGTCCCAAATTCTTACCTCTCCTACAGTGCAGGGGTGGCCATTTGGACATACTATCAAGGGAGAGAAACAGACAGGACAGTATTATAAGACAGATATTTATAAAGCCCCTGTTACTCCCTTTTGTACTGACCATCATCTTGGAGCAAGAAATATACTTCAAGATCTAATCAAAAGTACTGACTATCCCACTAGCTCAAAGGAGTGATAGAACTCCCACAGGAACGTAAGGAATTTTTCAGTGCTTCTCTCCTTGAAAAATAAGGAATGGAAGCCTGAAAGATTCTGCTACTGAGTACCAAGTGGGCTGGTAAACATGAATACTCCCAGCCCAGATTCCTCGCCTGCAGAAGGATGCTGCTGTGGAAAGCAGAGAACTGAAAGGTGGTCAGGAAGGTGGCCAAGTGCTCCTCTTCTGCTTACAGCACTTTACCCTTGCCAGAAGTAACAGGACAGCTCCTCTGCGCTCTCAAACTTTGTAAACAGCTACAAGCTTGAGCTCAACAGAAGCTCAGTGCCCTTTGGTTCATTGCCCATATAAACCATAGCTACAAATGGTAATTTACAAAGGATGACTCATGCTGAGGAGTGTGTCTGTCCTCACATTTGGAACAGTTTCATTCAAAACCCAAGGATTATCCTTGAGTTTCTTCCAGGGCCAGTCAGGAGCACTTACTGTACCAGCGCAGAGTGGCCACTCCTTCCCAGGCCCGTGCCTGAGCCATTATATCTTCTGGCATGGTAGGCAGAAAGGAGTGCTAAGGAGGAAAAAGGAAACAAGGTGAGAAATGAACATACAGATCAGTTCTTCCCTGTAGCAGTCACTTACTACTGGTTCTTTATTCACAATGGGGAACAAGAGACATCTGAGAGCAGAGGTTGTGCAGATGATGCACATGCACATTTTCAAGTTCTGCCTTTGAAAATCCACTCTTAAGAACTGCCAGTATTGTTCAGACCCAAACGTGCACTTCTCTGGACATCCTAAACTGGATGTGGTCTCAGGGTGGCCTGACGTACCTTGCTGTGTACCAGCATGTTTCCTTACACCATGGATAGCCAGAAGTAGGGGTGGAGGGACCTACTGCTCTACTCAGCCTAGGGCTTCATGAGCCATTACAGAGCACACAGGTCTCCACACTGTGACCTACCAGCTACTTTCAGACTCGCTCACATACCAGCAAAAGTATTTGCCTGACACTGCTCAGGATGCAGAGGTACCTTGAAAAGGTACCAGTTTGGAGCTTGGGGCTGTGGTAATTAATCCCAACAACACTGAAATAATCATACATTGGTAATTCACAGGTAGAACAATAAGTTGGTGCTTTGGATGTTGACAAAGGTTGGTTATAAAGGGTCCAGCAGATACATGAAAGAACCAGCAAGGTGCTGAATTGCCATCTGGGTTAAACCTCTACCTGCATGGTGTGCGGGTGGAACGCCAGGCTCCGCAGGGGCCCCAGGACAGGGTTCCTCCCGCAGAGCAGGACCGCTGCGGTGTGAACAGCCATTTCCAGCAGTGCCCCGTGGTGGCTGAAGCTCTGAGGGTTCACTCTCAGAGATGGCAGCGTATTCATCACGAGAGAAGATGCAAAGTCCTGCAGGTCTGCAGAAGTCAGGACTCGGGAGTTCTGGATGAAGTCACTCATAGCAGCTGTTTGCTGAGAGCACATATTTAAAAGAATTAAAGCCAGCACGATATTGCTCACCAAACCATCAGCTGCTTCCCAGCTGCATTGCCCCTGCTGCTGCCCATTTCCAGTCTGCTCAGATCAGCACGTAGCCGTATTTGAGGCAGAAGAAGAAAAGGCTTTTCTACGAGTTATTCAAATCTCATTCATCCTTATCAATGAAGCAATATTTGCCACAAGCTTCCAAAGTGAAGTACCTCACCTGCTGTCTGGGATGAAGACTGGAGTCACTAACTCCATACAGGGCAGTCACCTCTCTGAAAATAGCCAGGAGCAGATGGACAGATTGTACGGCCGGGGAGCTGCTGGATGCCTGGGAAACAAGAACTGATGCAATGGCAGAGAACAGACTATGGCTGTCACGGCTAAAGGGACTGGATATGCTCTGGTAAAACTCTCCCCGCAAATCAAGTGGAATAGCACTGGAATGGCCATTCAGATTGAAATCTGATAGGAGGGGTTTACATCAGAAACCTCTCAAGTATTTTATTCTTCTAACATCCAGTCAGAATTGCAGTATTAATAGGCAGCAACCTGTACATGCCTTCCTTCAAATCAAATCAACAAGTGAAAACATAGATCACAACCAGTGTGTAATAGATAGTATGGAAACATCCATAGCCCTTTGTTTGCAAACTTCTTTTCATACACAAAATACCTATTGGAAAAAGGTTACAGTCACACAGAGATCAGTCACCTGTTTGACTTCTGCATGCCAAGACAAAGCTGGGCAGCTATGGGCAGGCAGGGAGGGGACATAAAGCTTCTCTTATTATCTGCCTACTCTCCTGTCAGTTGGCTACAAAGTGCCTGTGTTGTTCACTGTAAAACAACCCTCTGTGACAGCCCACAAGGGGAGGAAAGCAAGCAATAACCTACAGAAATAACCTGAGTTACCTATGCTAGAACACAGGTGAGAGAGCAAAGCAGACGTGTGCATCAGCCAGCATAAACCAGAGTAACTTTAAAGCAAAAGCAATCCCCAGCCACCTCCACTGAAAGCAACACTGCCAACAGGAACACAAAGCCAAACACTGGCCATCCAGATCCCACAACAGGATTGTGGTGAGGAGAGCATGTGTCCTACCTTCTCTGCCTCTAGAAGCCCCTCAGTCTTACACTCGATCATGGCTTTCCCCACAGCATCACGCAGGACCCTGTAACTGTCGCCACATGCCAGGTAGCGATCGATGTGATTAGACTGGCTGGTTTGTACCTACAAAGGGAAAAGCCCATGGTAAGCACTGGGGACATTAACCAGCCATGGGACAAGGCAGAATCTCTTCTTCCTCCCAAGAACTGTGGTGTTTCAGCCTTTGCAAAGAGGCAGCAGGCATGGCAACCCAAATGCTGCCATAAGAAACTCCATTCAGCAGAGAGTGAGAGTAGGTCACCTTTGCTCCCACTGTGGTGAGTCCTCCGGGAGCCACACAAGAGTAGAAACACCCCAAAAGCATCACAAACTGAAGACCAGGGGATGACCAGAGGCACCTCCAAGGAGACGCCTCGTCTTTACCTGCTGCAGAATTTCCACTGGGAACACCCAGTTAAACTGTGCTTCCGTGACAAGCTTCTGAGCAAATTCCATCCCATAGTGACTCGCAATTTTCCGGACGAGGTAAACACGATGCCAGTCGTTCTTGGTGAGGCTACAGAACACCCTCACATTTGCCAGGTAACGCTGCTTCTCCTCTATCTGCTCTTGCTCTGTAAAGGGAAAAAGAGAAAAAAGAAGCAGCAGAACTACATCCTACCTTGTAAAACTTCTGCGAGCACAAGCTGAAGCACCGACTCCATCTTACTAGTACTAAGTACACAGGAGAACTTGAGCACCCTCTCTTCCTCTTATGCTAGAGTGTTTCCTCAGCTGGATTTTAGTCTTTGGCAGAGGGTGACATACTCTGCTTCCATTTCCTTCTCTCAAGGACAAGTTTTCCCATTTACTGCTAGTTCACTCTCAGAACTCTTCTATCTTGCTCAATTGTGGCTTTCCATTGTCTCAGCTGCCAAGGTGATGGTGCTCCTCAAGAACAACCTCCTGGGATGCATTTTGCTTGCCCGACATCCTCAATGCAAGGGCTGGACACTGAAGTCCTTGGAACTAGTTATGTTACTGCACTTTGATGGTTCACAAACCATATATCCGAGAGTCTCCACACACTGTTCTTCTTTATTGGGTCAGAAAAATCAGCTCAAAACTTCTGTTACTTTATTTTTAACTATCTCCTCATCCTTTTTAGGTGCTGAGAGCTCTCATTCCTGTAAACCAATAAGCCTTACAGCAGTCATCAGTTGAGCTTTATTCATATGTTCATTAAAGCTCAGTTGAGTTGGCTCCAAGTAAGATTTCACTGTTAGCATCTGGAGGATAAAATAAATCTCCCAAAGGCAAAGCTACTATGTAACTACACCCCAGGGGTCACCAGCACAGCCTTGCAACTTCTACAGCACTTCTAATGCATGGTGAAGAGAACCAATAATGCCTGACACTCCTAGTGAAAGAGAAAAGGAGAAAACTGATGCACTTGTCATTAACGAGGCATCAAAACAAGTTGTGGCACAGCACAGGTACATTGACCACATCCAGCCCATCTCCCATGGTGACTTTGCTCTCGATACAGCATTGCTATTTGATAGCAGAATAATCAGACTTACCTGTGGACTCATGCAAGTCAAAGAGCAGCTCTGCAGCCTTGCTCAGGTACAAGCGAACCTTGGCTACTGCCTGCAGATATTCAACAGATGATTCCTGAGGAGTTTCTTGATTGTTCCTTGGGAGGTAGTTCTCTGGAAAGCCTCCATCTCCAGGCAGATAGTTTGTATGCTCATATCCAAGGCTGCCCTCAGACTTCTCACACATGGCATCCTAAAGATGAGCCAGAACATTGCATGAGTGGCAGAACCATTTAAATCTGATGTGCTGTGCATTGGTACTTCACGTCTCCAATGCACCCACACTGCAATAAGCACATTAAACTTTCATATCTCACAGCACCCTCCATTGCCATTAGCTCCTCACTGTGATCTCTCTAGTGCTTGTCCTAAGCCTCTGCCACATCAAACACCATTGTCAGCAATGCACCCAAAGCTGACCCATATTTCCTAAGCATGTAGATGAGCAGGAGTTACAAGCATGCTGCCTGGCCACACACGTGCTGAAACACACATCACATGTGCCAAGATGCCAAGCTTTACCTGACTTACCCTCAGCAAGAATCCAGATTTTGATCTTATCTACAATGTCACCATCGTAATGAAAACTGCAAGAAATGAAACCTCTGCCCTGCTGTCAAGTTTGTTTAAAGTTGTCCATAGTATTAGAAGTTATGGAAGGAAGGAAAGGGAACAATCCAAACAGCATCATAATCTACAGCTCCGCAAACAAACAGTGTCTGTGAAAACAAGAAAGTGGTCCAGTAGCAGACTATTGCTACTAGAAATCCCCCTGCTCACTGCACTTCTGTGCTGGAGTTGGAGTCTTGTCAGGCCTCACTTAACACTTAGACACCAGGCCAAGGTATCCAAAGAGAAGGAAGGATTTACGTAATGCTGCAAGCACACAGGCCTTCCCTTGAAAAGCAAAGACAGTTACTGGAGAGCAGGTGATTTGATATAAGCTTCCTTTTGGGCTTTCTAGCTGGGCAGCTGGTTGTGTGCACAAGAAACGTGTCCAAAACTGTGGAAGAATTTCTGTTCTTGGTTCCTCCCCCCCCCAACAGTTTCATTCCCAGCTCTTCCCCACCCAGCTCTTACCTCCAAGCAGTTGACAAAAAGCAAGTAGAGTTCTTTTTTATCATTTTTCTCTAGGATCTCGTCCTGCTCTACCCGGGACAGGTAGTGTTGCACATCATTTTTCACTTCATTGAAGCTACAGGAGAGAGAAACACCCCCTTACCACAACTGCAACACTGCCAGCTACTACTTGTGTTCTAAGGCATGATCAAACTACTAGCTGTGTCCACGTGATGGGTGAGGGTCACTCTGGATCCATCTGGAAGCTGGAAAAGCAATTGTGCCACATTTTGCCAGATGTCATCCCGCTTCACAGTCTGAGCTAGGCCTGTATCCTCAGCAAGGCTAAATTAGCATTTTGAGGTCATAACTCATCTGATCTATTTTAAGCATCTGATTCAGGAGATAATCACACTTGAGAAATTACTTCCTGTGCACTGACTGCAAAGGGAGGCTGGAAGAACTTGTGTGAATGGAGAGATCTGTGTGAGCATACAAAAGATCATTCTTGATTAAATGTCTGTGGATGAGTATTGGTTTGCTGATCTAGAGCACATCAGTCAGTCAGCTACCTCTGTATTACCCAAGCCATGCACGTTCAGCGCAGGTTTAGGTAAACCTTGGCACAAACTGGTCAGATACTTCAACACAAGCTACATGCAAGCCAGCCAAGTTGCATGATTAATGCACAGGATGAATTTTACCTGTAATGATTCAAATTCAATGAACAGCATGGCAGTGAGGGGAACTGTCAGCCTGGTTTGATGAGCCCATGAAAAACAAAGCTGAGCCACTCCCTAGTGTAACACCCACCAACTGTCTGGCTGTGCTCACCTGTACTTCAAGAGGAGCTTCAGCATGACTGAGCGGATGATGGGAATTTCATCCACTTCTTCATTAAATGGGGACAGAAGTTTTGTGTGGACAGTAGGGTGATCTGTGGAGACAGAAAAGGACATGTTTGGCAGGTGAGAGGAAGCAGCAAGAGAACAAGCTCCATGAGACTGAGCATCAGGATGGAGGGAGCTCACCTGAACCTTCCAGGACGCTTCTGTGAACAAACAGCAGATTGAGGAGCTCTTGGATCACCTCTGCTTCAGGGGGTTCATTGTCCTTGAAGCACATGGTAGTGACCACATCAATGAAGAAGTTATTGCATCTCTGCCGGAACTGGGCATTTCTTGCTATGGCTTCCCTAGGGGAAGAGTAAAATGCATTAGGACAATGCTCAAATACAGAACCACTTAAATAATGGATAATGCAGAGCAGAAAGGCAAAAGTCACCAAGGTGAGATGCTTTCCAGAAGGCTGGATTTGTGCAGGACTTCAGCAGTACTGTCTGCAAAGGCTGTCTTTTGAAAGAGCAAACACAGAGCAGAGTTCTCTCCACCCATTCTGCTCATGCTGACAGCTTCAGGGTAGCAAATCAGAATTTGCTCACACCACCAGCCCCACTGCAATGCTTCCACTTTGGAGAGGGTGGAGTACCTGAGCTCACTGGAGACACTTAAATTGACATCCTCCATGGCAACTCTGCAGTATGGACAATGCATCTGTGCTGGTACCAGCCACACCCTGATGCACTTCTGGCAGAACACGTGGTTGCAGGGCAGGCAGATGGGATCCTTCGGCTCTCCAAGGCAGATCGGGCAGGACCTCAGACCGTACCTGTAATCCAGAAACAGCAATGAGCACAATTGCTTCAACATCTTAACAAAAGCCTTTAATAAGGTGTTCATCTGCAACTAAACCACGAGGAGGTAAGACCATCTGGTTAACTGCTTAGCTTCAGGATGCAGAATAGAAAGGAAGTTGTTACTCTTCACTTGGCTTTCATTCCATTGTATGCAGCACTCCTTTACACCCAGAAGTGTGCTGCAACGCTGGCCCCTTGTCTCAATGTCACTACCTGTAAAGCCCATTGCTGACTTCTTCTTTACATTGGCACAGCACTCTCATCACTGCCACAAAAGTTGGATGGGTCTTCATGTCTGAATCGTGCTGAAAACACTGCAGAGGAAAAGGACAAAGCTGAATGAGTCAGCTCTAACACCAGAGACAACAATTCACATGATCAGCAGAAGCAAGCAGGGAGGAGGCGAAATCCCATCTTTGCTTACCTTGGCAAGAAGCAAAGTGTATTTTTTCACTAAATCCTCCAATTCTGGCATCAGAGTGTTGATGCCAAGCAACACGTGTTCCACAAACAGAGACATGGAGAAAACCCGGTTCCAGCAGACTCTGTGGGAAGGAAAATGTGATTTCAGAAAGCACAATTATGAGCTACAAGCATGAATGGAAGTGCAGTATCAGGCCAGTCTAATGATCTCCCTGCTTTTCATGCTCACCACTACAGCACTTGTGCACTTCTCATGCAGCCTCTTGCTTTGCCCTTTGGTTATCAGCCCTGGCTTTTTGTCAAGGACAAAGCACATAACAGCACCCAACACAGTGAGCTTATGACACAGGACCTGCTCCTGTAGTCAGCACTGCAGAACTAGGACCACTGCAAGGACCTTCTCGCAGCTTTAACTTCTGCATCAAGGAAGTACTTAAAAATTATCACAATTAACTTAACTTCCTGAATTTTGCTTAAACTAAACAAGATCTGTGAGAAACTGGGGGAGGTCTCTGGGCTTGTCTTCCAAGAGACAAGGATGAAGTGGGAAGACATTGCTGGTTAACAGGAACCTAAGGAGAGCTTTAAATAACCCTTGAACCCAGCAGGAATGCACTGGATGATGCTGCCACATTTAGAGGGAGAATCTACATTAGACGAGGAAAAAAAAAAATAAAAATAAAAATAAAGAGATCTGGTTCTTGGTGCTTGGTTTGTAACTGGGCCTAGTAGGAGCCTGGAAAGGTTTACAAAGTTGTCGTGTGAGAAAAGCAGCACCAGAGCAGCTTTCAGCCTGTACTAACAGCAAGGTAAAATATCAAGATTGGGGGCAGATCTGTGGTACATACTCGAGTTCTTTCAGCAGCTGATGGCACTGACTCCCACTCCTCTGGAAAACCTTCTCTTTACACAGAAACTCAATGGGCATACGAAGATTCTTCACTTTCTGCAGCCAGATCTCAGGGGGGTCTGTCTGCACTCGACTCTCCAGCTCTTCAGCACATACCATCGCAGCAAACACATCCAAAACCTAGATACACACACAGGGTATAACACAACAGTTGCATTCCAGAATTACTTATGAACCTTGGGCTCTCAATCTGGCTTGCCATAGCATGTGTTCTACTGAATAACCTTCTACTTGATTATCTTAAGGGCAAGCTATTTTAAAATGTGCTACTAACAATGATAACATAGCAGATTATTCCTAATACTAAGGATCCTGACTGAGCTTGTGCTCCCTGCTTTACTATTGCTGAAACCAAAAGGAGACTGAACACTAGCTAAAGTTCAGTGGATAGAGGTCCCTGCTAGTGCTGAGGATCACAATGCCTGATAGTGACTCTACCATCTCTGAATGTGGCCTTCCATGTCCTTTCTGGATACCGAGGTAGTCAATCACATGGGGGTGTACAGCCAGGATCCTGGCTAAGTTCTGCAGGCGGCTCTTGAACTGATTGTATCCCAGGTGAACCCAAGGCAAGGATGGCACCGTCTCCTCCCTCCTGGGAGATGCTGCTTTCAGTTCCTCTACACAGGATACAAAGGCAATCCGCAGGCACTGCAAGTTTAGAAAAAAGTTAAACTTAAAAGAGAACTTGTGTCATTCATTTTGCACTGGAAATCCTGGCAAAGTTCTCTGGAAGAAGAGAATCAGTACTTTACAAAGATAGCCTGAAGTGTGTCAGTTTTTACAGGTGCTCCCATGGAAATGCTTGTCAGAGTAAGGTCTCTGCTATTTCAGTAGCCATTCAGTGTCAAATACCCCTACTTTGCAGCTACGTTACTACACCTCAGAGGAGGATTTTGTCCAAGAAGGAAAGATGGGCACAGAAGGGCAAGTTCACAGGCACCACACTCTTCACCTAAAGGGTTTCCGGCTCTTGTTCAGACACTGACCTGCAGCTCCTCTGCAGAGGACACACCAATGGTCAGGACAATGAAGTCAGTGATATAGCAGTGAAAGAGCATCTGCCTTTCTTCCTCGGTCAGAGCAGACAGAAATTTTCCCAGTGCAGTTTTCTGGAAGATATCCACAAACTTCTCAGCGTGGTCTGGAAAATGAGAATGCAGAGAAAAGCTGAATGTTAGGAGGAGGCTGGGTTTGACACAGCTTCTATCCTGAAAAGCCTGACACCTCATTAATCACTGATGCATGCAGCACTCTCCGCATTGAGCACTAACAGGGATTTGAGGCCAGGCCTCCTCAGCGCAGGCACCAGTGTCGTATTTATGGAATCTCACCTTGTCATTAGCTCTTGGCATTTCCACAAGGGCAAAGAATATATGTGAGAAAGGCCAATAGTGACAAGCACAAAGAAAAACTAGTTGCACAAGGCTCTGCTGGCTCATATGAGCCCAGAGGCATTGAAAGTGACTCCAGGGCCACACAAAGGTAGAGGCACAGTAGTGACAAACTAGATGCTACAGGGCAGGTGGATGGAGATGCTCTGTGTCACAAGCTCAAGCCAGGATCTCACCTTCAGTGTTTTGGAGGTATTGAGCTTCCAACCACATGTCATCCAAGTACTCCTTTATCCTCCAGCTGAAGGGCATCTCATTCCCAGCATCAGCAGACACCACCATGTTGTTCTGCACCAGAATTATCTCTGGCTGAGAGCTAGGAAATTAAAAGGTCATTAATGCTCTAGGCTTTTGCCTGGAAAACACATTCAGACAGCAGAGGCAGGAAGCTGCAGAAAGCAAGAAATTAGCCCTAAAAGAGGACAAAGGAAGGGGAAAGAACTGAAGGACTCATTAATACAGTTCATCCTGCCAACTGTGTAGCATTAGGACTTAGTAGGCACTCCCTGGCCAAAGGGCTGTAGTGGCAGGACATGGGACTCCAGGGGCTGAGTAAGAAGTGTGAGCATGTCAAGAGCTAGAGGGCAAAGCCTGGGAGTACTGGGGACAAGGCAGAAAGAAGAGATTTCTGAAGTCACCAGGAACTGCCCTTCAGCACAGCACAGGGGAGCACCAGCAGTGGATTTAACACCAGTGCAGGTGTCGGTGCTGCCAGCCAGGCCTCCTGCTGCTCTCTCCAGGGGCTCACCTGTTCTTGCCCACACCAAAAGGGACAGTCAGGAGTTTGGTATCGCTGAAGATGAACATCCACAGCTTTGTCACCCACTCAGCAGCTGGCCTGACCAGCAGCTCCAGATTGCCATTCCTGTCTATGACAGCAATCAGGAGAGCCAGGATGGGAGTGATCACGTTCTGAACTCGCTTCCACAGGGTGTGCCTTTGGGGGCAGAAAGAGAAGAAGAAACCCAGAGGGAAGGTGAGAAATTATATCAGCAAATCGGGAGGTGGTTGTCCTCAAGATCTGCTGGCATTTGCATGTGAGAAAGTCCTAATCCTGCCTTTAAGGGATAAAAATACCACCACCAAAATACCCTGAGCTTCTCTCACTGGTGGCTGCCTGTAAACCCACTGTTCCACTCAAAGCACTTGTGCATTCCTGTCCCAGTACAGGCCATTCAGCTGTAAGTCACCCTCTCTCGGGAGCCAGGAGAGGACAGAACTGCCTTCAGGGAGTTTCCAGCACAGACTGGAGCCTGACACTGCAGATATTCAGGTTACTCAAAACTGCTGCCTCTGCTGCAAAGTTGCCATTTGCAGATTGCTCTTGGAAGCCCACAAGTTACAAGATACTGCTGCTGTCCTCACCTGAAGGTGCCTGCTTCCTGGAGAGCACTGAGGTTGGAAGCCTCCCGAAGCACCCAGTTTCTGGGGTCAAGGGAATTTTCTTCTTGCTTCTTCAAAAGGTTGGCAAGACGAGCCTTGGTTATCTTCAGGAAAGAGGCTGGAAAACAACAGGAAACTTGCATTTTCTCTTCTATGGGGTCCGCCCAAACCCAAGGACCACACCAAGCACAGCATTTTACAGTTGCTTCAATAATTAGCCAACCAGGAAAAGAAAACAGCCACCAGAGCCAGCACAGCCAGAGAAACCACAACCTGAGCTCCAGGAGAAGCCCTACAGCCAAAGGAGGGACAGACTGGAGCAGACATACATACTCGTGGGAGACTGCCTGGAAGATCCGCCTTGTCTACACTACAGCAAGGACCACTGACCTTCAAGTCCCCAGAGAATTAACTGGCATGTTTTGGTGGTCCCTGGATGGGACACTACCTGCAGCAGCCAGAAAGCACATACCTTTCAAGTGATCCTCTTTGGACAGTAGGCCAAGGAGGATCTTAATTCGCTTTCTGCTTCGACTAAGATCTTCATTTTGGTCCCGTAGCATCCCCACAGCACTTTGTACACAGGTCCTCAGGAGTACAGTGGTGTCCAGGATTTCACCCTTCCCAGGAACAGTGTGAAATCAAGTTCATTACTCCAGGTTTACCCCCATCCCTCTTAAAATGATCATAGTGCTCTCTAGAAAGGGCCTGTCCCCCTGGCATCCCTTCTCCCAGTTTTCCTCTCAGGCTGCAAATTTAAGTTCTTCTTTTGCTGTCAAGTACACGATGCAGCTTCCGTGGCTTTCCAAATTGGCCAATGCAATACAGCACTTGTATTAAGACTGCTATGGGGGAAAATTCAGCAGTTTACGGAAAAAAGTGGAAATGATAAATGTGATACAGGAAGATATTCCCTCCCTGGGAGATGCTCAGGCACTAGAGAGGCAAAAGCCCCCCTTGTACTGGGCATCCCCCAGCATAGCTCCAAATGATGCCTCAAAGCAGCCACAGCTGGAGTGGCAGCTCAGAATCACAGGTCTCAGCTTCAGGCTGTACAAGGACAACAGAAGCTTTTAAAACTGATTTTTAAAAGTTAGTAGTATGAAATGACTGAGGAATAGGAGGGTCCTTGCAATGGTTTATTGCTTCAGTGATGCTGATTGGGAAGTGGGGAGGGGAGTTTGTGGCTGACCATTAACAGTCATGATACAAATAATATTCCTGATGGATTTCAAGCGAATGGGGATGAAAAAGGTGTATTGCACCTATGGATGACAAAGAGCAGAGAGCCACGTTGACAGCTGAGAAGCAAACAAACGTATTCTGAACTGACCTCATAGCGCTCTGCTTCTGGCATTGGTGTTTCAACCTCCACCTCGCTTCCCTCCTGCTGTTCTCCATTCACAGGCAGAGCTGCAATGAAGATGTAGAGTTTTTATTAGAAAGCAGCAGCACACTCCTGCATCAGCCAGGTAAGTTTACTTAGCAGCATAGAGCAGCAGAACATCTGCAGAGATCCATCATCACCTGCAGGAGCAGCTGAAATCTCCCTCTCCAAGCACAGCTGCTGGGCTGCCAAGCCTGATGCAGCAAGAGCTGGAGGCAATATGACTCTGAGCTAATGCTCTGAGCTCTACCAGGATCCTGTGGGGCAGTTTGGTATGTTGTACCAAGCACAAGTTCCACCAGCGCCGAGTCTGGGATCACATCTCCCCTTCTCCTCACTGGCACACCACCACCATGGCTGGCACAGCCAGCCTGCAGCTCACCTCTTGTTTTACCCGAATCCTCACAGAACATCTGGCTGATGGTGAGGTTCTGCAGAGCTGTCATATCAGAGATCATGTCTTTGGATCTACGGAGATCATCAATATGCACCGACTGCCACAGTCCTAAAGACAGGGGAAAAAGAATCATTTCATGCCTGCAGCATGCTCTTGAAGAAGAGCTTCCCAAAAATTACCTCCCAGTACCTGTGGGCTAGCAGTTCACATTCAGAGTTCATTTACTCTCATTTACTCTCTGCTCTTGATGTAGAAAGGGAAAGCAGCAATTCACTTTGAACATGCTAATGCACACTGCCCTGACTGACAGGGTGTGCATGCTGCTGGGGCTTTGAGGCTTAGAACCCACCACACGCAGCAGGAACGTTGCTGCTGAGAGCAGGACACATAAGCATAGACTCAGGAGCCTCCTGGAGGACAAAGTGCCAATGCAGTTTGCATCATGTTCACTTGCTGCTCTCCAGCTGATTAGGAAGAGGACTCATGTGTCAGTGGGCAAGGCAAGGTGCTCTCGAAGGAGACCAGGACTCCCAGGTACTGATGCCCCAAGGGCAGTGGGTAAGGGAAGCAGCTCTGAGAACCCACAGGACACACCGATTCCTGATGTTAAGCGTTAAAAAGGAAGGTGAACAAGAGATGTTACTGTGCTATTTAGCCTGAAGCCAGCTGAAGAGTGAGGAGTGACAGATGACCAGACCCACCTCCATGGAATCCCACATAAGACGTTCCCCCTTCCACCCGGGAAAGCTTCATAATAAAGTAGACAAAGACAGAGGCTTCTCCCAGATCCACCTTGTTGATTTCATTAACAACAGTATATCTACAACAAAGAGGAAATGCTGTTGACAGGTCAAAGACAGAAAAGTCCACAGCCACAGGACCGCTTCAAAGGGGATTATCTGGTAATTTGACCCAGTTTAGATTACTTTGACTTGGGTTATGAGTTACTCTTTGAAACACAACTCATGCTTCTAGATCCATCCCACTACAGAACAAACAAAAGGATTACACATTCCTGATCCTGAAATCCCCAAACTGCACTAAAAATCAAAGGGTGCTGAGGAGCCACCAAGCAGAAGAGCTGCCTGGGAACCACCTCACACGTGACTTACCTGGCTGAAGCGATGAGCTGGGCATTTTGAAAGCCATCTTCAAGGTCTGTCTGAATAATAAGGACTTTATTTCCTGTTGCAGCATCAAGGAAATCTCTGAAGAGTGAAAGGGGATTTAGAAGAAGTCACTAAGCATAAAACCAAACCATTAGTGTAGAAGTCACTCCACATTGACTGTGGCTGCTGAAGGCAGGAGAGTTTACATGGGGATGGTGTAACTTCAAAACCCCATCTCATATGACAGAGCTGACACCCAGTTTGCCCCAGCCAGTCCTCTGTTCAGCCCAGCACAGCCTCTTGCCCCCCTCTGCCATGTGTTACTCCAAATGTTCTACCCATCTTCCACCCAGATAACAGCCTATTTAGAGCAGGATAATGCAAAACCGGACTCACCGGACGCCCTTCAGGAAGGAGTACTCTGTGTCAAACTGCTGCAGAAACAGGATTTGGGGCCTGTGTGCTTTACCCTGCACTTCTCTCTCCAGACAAGCAGCATCAGCACTGGTGAGAAGCCTCGAGAAGGTGGTGACCTGGGAATGCAAGATGCAGGTTTGTTCTTTGCTCAGGAACGCAGTGGAAAAGCAGTAGAGGCTGACTCATCCATGCTCCCAGATGCTGCAGAGCTGGACTGCACCCACAAAACCCCCATTTATTTGCCCTGCCAGTAGGCAAAGGTCAGCATAGTCTGTTACACCAATCCAGGGCTCCCCAAGAGGAGGGTTTCAAGAGGTCTCTGCGGGACACTCACCTCTGTAAAGACCGTCTGGTTCCCAGCCCCAGCACGGACGTGAGCTCGGAGGAAGTCTGCAAAGGATGTGTGCTGCTGCTGCTTGAAGTAGGTGTTGGCCAGAGAATCTGCCATGAAGAAGCCCACTGAGCTGCAGAGGCGGATGACGGAGTCCGGGGTGGCGCAGTTCAGCAGTGCCAGCTGCGCTTCTCTCTTCACGCAGGACAGAAGCTCGCTGGGAGGACACGCTGCTTTCAGCATTTCTGTCATCTGCAGCACCACGGAGGCACAGGTATTGGAGTGATAGCCCACAAACACATCAGAAGGGCTGTATTTCTGCTTGCTTATGAAGTGCTCTTCTGTATTGGCTGCAGTGAATTCATGCACCCACTTCTTCAGCTCCTTTACAGTTTCTCTTTGCCCCTTGTCTAGGACAGTACTGAGATCCAGGTAGTGCTTTTCCAGCCTGTTGATCAGTGGGATAGGAAAGTGCTCATAGACCACATCCTTCTCCTCGATGACTATCAGCCGGAACTTGGGGTGTACTCGGCACTTCACCCGGTGGGTGCCCAGCCCCAGATCAACATACTTCTGGCCAGCCAGGTACACGTAGTACTGATTGAGGGCATCATAGAGGCTTTCATAGAGGTTTTGCAAGTTGAGGAGCACAACCATTTGGCCAGTTTCCATGCAGACCTTCACCCGGTTGATGTTCCTGCATATCTGGGTGTACTCCTGGTCCTTAGGGAAACTGGAACCAAAGATAATTTCTGGCTGTTGTCGGGCAGTAAAGAAAGATTGCTGGAGGATCTGCAGCGCTGCATAGTTCTCAGTCAAGACAAGCAGGTACCTGCAGTCACCATCCTCACCACTGCTGTAAATGTTCTGTCGTATCAGATCAATTCTACTGATATCATGAGCGTGTATTTCTCCTTTTTCTGGTAACTGTGAAGTGAATATTTCCAAGGCATTGACATCATCTTTGCCACCAAAGTTCCGAAGAACAACTTTGGCTATGTCCTGAAGCGTCGGCTCACTCTTCGAGCTCTTCGCTAAGGCAAAGAACATCTTTATGAGGCTGTAGTAGTCACGCAGACCAAAGAACTCCCTGTCTTGGGCCTTGCAAATATTTTCATATGCATCTGCAAAATGATAGAAGTACTGCTCGACCTTCTGCAGAGCCCCTCGTGCTGAGCAACAAATCCCCTTGGCACTCTCTATGAGCTCTTCTCTGCTGGGGTCACCACGTGAGACAAAGATGCCTCGATTCATTTTAGCAGGGTCCAAAGCCCAGTTGGAAATCCCAATGAAACCAACCTTTTTGTGGGGAAGAGGGACATCATCTATGCAGCCATCTTCCAAAAGTGGATGCAAAGTCTTCAGGGGCATTTTGGGAGAGTCTTCAGCCAGCCCAATCTCATCCAAAACCACCACTGAGACATATTCCTCCAAGTTCTTCCCTTCCTGGAATCGAGCACAGTGCTTGAAAGTGCCTATGATTCCCTCCGGGGTGGACAGAGGGCTGCACTGGAAAGACACTAGATGGATCTGCTTCAGGTCCTTGAACAAATCTGAATAGGCTGCCTGGCCCTGCATAGCATCAGCCACAATGGTTTTTGCAAGGGATTTGGAACTCCCAGGCTTCCCAACAAGAAAAAGAGGGATTTTCAACTCAATGCAGATGACCATCATGAAGACATTTTCCTTCAAGGCCAGGTTTCTTGCTATGGTATCTCGGAGGTGCACACCACTCAGAAATAAGTCCTGTATCAGGGAGATTTCTTCCAAAATCTTTTTCTGTGTATCGTAAGGTTTTGGAAGGACCTGGCTGATAGCACTCCTATACGCCTCCTTCTTTTCCAGGGATGCATGATAGCAAACCCCAACTGCCAGCACTAAGGACCAGATAATGTTGTTTCTCTCAACAGTGCTCTTTGGAGACCTCTTCTCAGCAAGATACTTCTCCAGCTCCCTCAGCAGGAGTTTACTGTGCTTGTAAAACCACCTGAACACTTCCATGCAGCGTTCTACATCCCGCAGGCTGACAAAGCTGCACTCGTCGTCCCTCTGCCTCATGTATTGCTGGGAAGTGAAGAGCACCTCTGTAATGAGCTCTGCCTCACTCTGCTCCATGGGGACATGCTCAGTTACTCTCTGGACAATCTGCTGTATATACATTTTTTCAGTTAAGTTGTTCAGCTGCCCAAAATCCCACACCAATGGGATCATGCTGGGTGGGAGTGCATGGACCCGGTATACGAGCTGTCGCAGCGGAATAGAGCCGAGCTTATCCTTTGTCTCATCTGCTTTGACACGGTAGCCCAATCCAGCTAATTCCAGGCGCTGAATCATCTCTGGTGTGTGCTTCCTGTAAGGGTTACAGGCTGCTATGATCTGCAAGCCAGAGCCAGAGACCAAAGGCTTCCCCTGCACTGTGCGGTCACACAGGACTTCCTTGATGCTGCTTATAGCCTCTGTTGTGTTGGCTTCATCAAAAAAGAGGACTGTGTCCAACCCATGTCGCTCCTTGTTGGTTTTAGCAAGGGCTTCTGCTTCTCTGATCCTGGCATAAATCATCTCTGCGGTAGTACCCCCATGAACCTTTACAAGCTTCATGTTCTCCACCTCCACACAGCTTCTGCGTAACTTGCACAGGAACTTGATGAGTCTGGTTTTCCCACAGCCTGTTTCTCCCATGATCACCACTGGGATGTTACATCTGAATCGCATCTCAATAGCCAAGATCTTTAGCACATTGTCTGTTGTGAGTTCGTATGTCTCATCAGGGTCTATTACCCAGGGGATTCCCAAAACCATGTAAAGCCTCTGTAGCTTCTCATGACGAGGCAACTGATCAAATGGAATGTTGAAGGGAACTCTCTGGAGTAACAAGCCATTGTACAGCTGTAAAGTCATGACATTTCTCTTGATAATGTTGCCGTTCAAAGGATTAATGGCATCAACACCCTGTCTGCCATCAGGCTGGAAGTGGAAACCAATGAATGTCATTGACACACGATCTTCATTGAAAAACAAGTAGGGATGAGGCTCAGACTCCCACTTTTTCCGAATGCGGAAAGGAAGAAGATCTTCTTCTGCAACGTTCTCCAGGTTGGAGGATTGCCTTCCTGAACTCTGATCAGAAATGTTTAGGGAGGGTGTTGCAAAATCCCTTGCCATTAAAATCATGAAGCTAACAACAAAGTTTTTGAAACCTTGCAAAGTGTCCTGGACAAAGTCAGGGTTGCAGAAGACAGAAGCTTCACAATCTCTCAACTGGATGTTGAGAAACCAGGTGAAGTTTCGGAGTTCTGACCAGGAGGGATCTGTGATCCCACAGTGCAGGAGGAACTGCTGCAGGCATTCTGCCGGGCTCCCTTCCACAGAGTGTGCTGTGTAACAGAATGTGTCCAGGTTGTGCCCCTGGTCAAATCTTTTCAGATACTGGAAAGGTCTCTGGAAAGCTTCACTGCAAAACTCCTCCTCATCCATTCCTGGGTCTGAAACATCCCCAGACTGGTTCCCAAGTGTCTCCATTTCCAGTACTTCCTTGGGGGACTTGCATGTTACTTTAGGGAATACATCAAAGAAATTATAATTCTGGCTTGCTAACTTCTGGAAAAGAGGAAAAGAAAATCTGTCATCACAGAACTGCAGCCCTAAGCATATTCATTCTGTTTAATCTATTCCTATCAGTATTCCTGCCTAAAATCACAGACCTATATGAGTAACAGCAGCTAGCCTGTGCAAGTGGGACACTTCTTCCCCTGTACATAGCTTCGGCTTAAAGTGTATCACAACAATTCACCCTATTCCCTCCTACAGTCTCCTTGGTGTAACATCAGTCCTTTATTACCTCCTGCCCCTTCTCAGTGCTACCTCAAAGGAAAAAAACACCCCTAAACTCTAGAAACTGTTATTTTCCCTTGACACTCCTACACTCTGTTCTTACAGCTGGAATTTACTGTCTGGTTTTAACATCACTTTGTACAACACCAGGTACATCTCTTTGTAGTGCAGATGCACAGTACCCCCAGTAGGAACAGGGAATTCCTGTGCTACATTTAGAGCTAATCTCTACAACTCATGTGCAGCTGTGTACAAACACGTGCAAAGTGACTGAGAAATTCAAAGAAATCAACTACTGCTGTGTACATACATGTCTTGCTGCTTTCTTTGGCACCGGTGATACCTCAAGGATTTCAATGATATACAAGTGGCACTTCTGTCGTAGCCACATGTTTCCATTATTATCTGTCAGGTACTGCAAAACCAACAGCTTGAAGAGAAACTCTGGAATTCCACTTTGCACCTATCACAGAAAAACAACACAAAGGCATTTCCTCTGTATTTACTCAAAACTTCACAGAATCATAGAACAGTTGAAGGTGGAAAGGATCTCTGGAGATCATCTTGTCCAACCCCCTGCTCAAAACAGGTTGCCCAAGACGATGTCCAGTCAGGTTTTTAACATCTCTAAGGTTGGAGACTCTACAGCTTCTCTGGGCAACCTGTTCCAGAGTTGAACCACATTGATGGTAAAGAGTTCTTCATGTTACTTACACAAGAATTACAGAACACATCCTAGTGAAATGGCTCACTGAAATGAATGCTTTGAAGAAACAAATTCTGCAAGGATGCACACAGAACTTGGATAAGTCAGTGTGGGAGGGATGTACTTACTGAAGAGGTGATATCAAAATGGAATATCATGGGCTTTGTCTGGTGTTTTCTCTTCAGAAAAGGCAGAAGAGATTTTAGCACTTTGTCTTCATCCACTTCTGGCTCAATGAGTCTGATGGTTTTCAGAAGTTTTGTACAGTCAGGCTGCTCTTCTTGCAGTCTCTCATGTAGCCTCTTCACATACAGAGACTTCCCTGTTATCATCAAAAACACCACAAGAATTACAGCCATCAATATTGACCACATCATATAAAGGTCATGATAGAAAGAAGTCAAATGTTTAAGTACCTTATCTTTGAAATCTCTGAACCTTTCCAAAAGACATTGCAGCAAAAGAAAGCCTAAATCCAGTTAGAAAAGCTACAGCCTGGAATCAAAGCCATGGCTGCTGTTGGCTACTGAAGGCTGTCATTACCCACATGGCTTGTTTTGCTCAGGCTACCCAAGAAAGGCTTTACTCTTTGTTTGGATTGAATCTGTTCTATTACATGGTTGTTTTTAAAGTCAAAACGTTGGAGACCCACAGCACTGCCTGGACTGCAGCCTCCCCCAGGGACAGCAGCAAAGGAACAGGGCAAGAGCGCAGCTGACAGCAGCTCTTCCCCAGCATCTTCTCAGTGATTTGCAGCTCAGGCGCTCCGATGTCAGAGATGCATCTTTGTGCTTAATCACCCCTGATGGACATCTCTAGTGACTATACCTAATCACTCTTTAAGCCTGTGTAAAGCTTTGGGTTCCACGATTTAACTAAGCACTGTTTGAAGAACCACCTTCTTCTGTTTGCTTTTCAGCCTGCTGAGTAGTTCTACTTAACACGCTCTATCTTCTGCAGTAAGAGACAGCCAAGAATCCTTTCCTACGCAAGAGCACGCAGGCTTTTACAGTCCTTGTCCCATCTCACATACATTTTCCCACAGGCATATTTTAACCTCAGTAGGTCAGATTAATCTTCCCCACCATTAGCTCTCTAGTTTGTGTTAATTATGGAAGTCAGTAGCAAGAGACAGGGATCAGACTGGCAAGATAAACGATCTCTAGGGATACTCATCTCAGGACGAGATGAGCTGTCCTTACAGCTTCCACCTCACTCCACTGACTATGGTCTGAATCACTCTTTTTCACTAGATGCTTATGACCTGGACACAAAACTTGGCAAGGTGAACCCCACTCTGGTTTTCAACAACCAGCAGACCCCACTTCACATGCGACATCTTACCCACACCAGCTCTTCTGGAGGACACAATCCCAACGCACATGTTGTCCTTGAACACAGAAGCAGCTGAGACTGAGGGCTGAACAACTCTGTAGTGGTGCTGAAGGTATTGCTGGATTTCAGGCAGTGGCCTCTGGGGTATCATGTGCACTTTGTACTGGCTGAAGACAGAAGGGATGTAGCTGTGCTCCCTCTCGCAGTTGCACAGAATGATGAGGCGATAGGTGCTGTTGTAGTGCTGCAGGTGCTGGAACAGCTCCTCTGCTCTGCAGCTCACATCATAGCTCAGCTCATCTGCGTACAGCATGGTGTAGATTTTCTCTCCTCTGCTGCAGGGAATGAGGCACCTCCTGAGGAAGAGACCCACTTGCTCAGCAGTGGTCTGAGGAGTGCACAGGAGAACTTCATCGAAGGTGGGAAGGGGCTGGTTGGGGCTGTTCATGTAAATAGCCAGAGCAGATGTGAGCACCTCAGAGCGAGGGCACGTGATGAGGTTGGGCTGTCCAACATACAGAAGATCCTGAGGGAAGTCTCTTGTGACCTGCTTTCTCTCCCAGCTGGCCAGGTTCTTGAGCCACCCACCCAGCGTGTCAATATCCAGGCAGTTGGGAAGGAAGGAGCCCATGTTGCTCATGTAGCACTCCCAGATGTGCTCCAGCTGTGCAGTCAGATCCTTCCCCCCATCCTGCATCACTCTGAAGTCAGAAATAGCCTTCCTTGAGCTGGGAGGCACCTTGTTCCCAGAGGCTCTGAGGACATCCTCCTCAGTGCAGTCATGTTTCAGGAACGAAAGCATCATGAGGGCGTTGTGGCTGAGTGTCCCCTGCCCCAGCTCCGTGCACAAATACACCAGCTGCTCTGCAGTGTAGTAGTTCAGGTAGAAATGCTGCAATCGTTTCTCATACATGAAGCTCTTCCAGCTCTCCAGGAAGCTCTCCATCGTCTTGCAGAGGCCTGGGAGCACAGCTGCCGTATTTCCTTGTGCTTCTAACACTGGGATTGGTCCCAAAGAGAAGTCCATGAGAACATACAATTCTCTTTTGGGTGAGCAATACACATGGGCAAGCCAGGAGCGGAAGAGCATGTTCCCAGCTGAGTAAAGGTCTATAAAGGCCTGTGCAAGTCTTTGGACATTGAAAAAGATCTGTGTGAGGATAGAGGAGAGATTAAAAACCACACTGAGCTGATTTACCAAGACAGCTCCCAGTCATGAAACCACAGAAAGTTTCAATGAAATTAAAGGCTTTGGTCCCAAGCCAGATATGCCAGGCTTGTACAGTAACAAGACTCTCCAGAAGTCAGTAAGGAATCCCAGCTTGCTACAAAAGCACAGCAACCCTCTCGGCCAGGAGACTTCCCAGAGGATGAGGGTAGCAGACCATTGTCTAGTCTCCAGCTCAATTTTACCTTAACAAGGAACCAAAGAAGTAGGAACATCTCTCTGCCTGCTCCCACTCATCCCTGGCAACTCGGCTCTAAACCACAGCCCTAAAAGCCGATATTCATGGCAAAATCCAACCCCAGCCTCAACATTAGCAACCCACTGGGTTTGAAATCTGACCTCAGAGAACTTCTCCACCTCCAAGCCTTGCTCTCCCTTTGCTGACATGAGCATCAGTTTGTTCTGCAGCTCACGGAGCTCTGCCAGGGAGTATTTCCATGATGCCTCATTATCCCCAGAGCTCCCCGGGAGGGTGAAGTGCAGGACACTGTCCAAGGAGACCTGGAGAGAACAAGCCATTAGTGCTGCTGTGCACTCAGGGTCTGTGCTGTGCCCAGCAAGGGGAGTGCTTCTGAGGCAGCAGCTCCCAAGAAGGGCTGTGCAAAGTGGGAGAATGGCTGCAGCACATCTCCCAGCAGGCCAGCAGTGCTCTCTGCAGGAGAGACGGGCCTCACCTTTTGGCCATCAGCTGGTGCTCTGAGAACATATATTCCTCTGCTGTTGATGGCAGCTGCCAGTGACAGTGATGACAGCTCCACAGACCCATGGCTCTCTTTCACTGTTTTCAACCACTCCAACTGTTGAGCTGAAGCACGCTGTGGGAACAGAAAACATGGCACTGCCCTAATCGCTGTCTTGACACTTCTTTCCAGGATTATATCTGTGATCAGGACAAACAGCTTGGGTTGACATAAGAGTTTCAGGATGGGGAAGTAAGGCAGGAATGACTACAGGCCACAGCTCAGCTTTCTGCATGGCTGTTCTTTACCAGCATCATGGGAGGCTGAACAAAACCAAGCCCACAGTGCTTCAATGCCTCCTGCTACAGAACATGCCCTGCTGCACAGAGTAGGACACAGTTGCAGGTACCTGCCTTTCCTCTTTTGCATCATCACTCAAACTCTGGAAAGAGCAAAGCTACACCATGTCACACATGAAAGCCTCAGCAGTGCTCTGAAGAGATCCATGCTATACTAGTTATAGTCACTGCAGTGAGTTTTTGTGCCACAAAACCAGAGGATATTTTTCTTCCAATAACAAGAGCTGCTGTGATTCCCCACACAAGTGCAATTTCCTCTGTGCAGTCAATCTTCCAGTCACTCTTGGCAGGCAGAAACAGAAGAGGATGCAAAGAGGACCTGCTCCAGGAGAACTCACCAGTTTCTTGGGAAGATTCTCATCACTGTCCAGGGCTCGCCACAACTTCTTCAAGCACTGCATGAAGTCATCAAACCCTGAGTCTTGCCTAAGCTCATAGAGCAGGGAAGAGTAGCCATGCACAGTGTCATGGAAACATGCCACCCGGTCCACATCCATGTCGTTCTCCCCAGCAGAGATGGATGCCAAGTCCACAAATACCTTCAGCTCGTTTATACCTTAAATGAGAAAAACACATGAACAAACAACACATGAGGCAGATTCAATGCAATTCCACATCACCACCTTCTACAGAACATGCAGGAAGAATGCCTTTGACCAGCATCTCCTCTGCAACCTCCCCTTGCCCATCCTGCCAGCAGCTTTACCAGGCGATTCACCTGCATTAGTGACACCTTTGGCCCTGGCTTCTCTCTGCATTGCCACAAGCCAGAGGCTCACAACCAGGATGGAAGTAGTGCTAAGGGTGTCTTCTCTGCATTTAAGAGAACTGAGCTGGCGACACACAACTAACCAGATGCCTGCCATCCTGTTAAATGGGTGGCCTCTTTTCATTCAAATAACTCATCTGAACTATTACAGCTACAGACCAAGCCCAGCTATTGGGCAGGGTAGCTACTGGGTGCTGCACGAGACTACAGTGGCATGGGCATGTTTAAAGGGACTGCTTCATAACATTCCACACCAAAGCCTGTAAGAGATGCTTGTAATTATCAATACCAGAAGCTGTGAAGGCATAAAGCAGGTGGCTCAGAGATATGGCATTCCTTCTGCCCACACACAAACTGGCATCCTTTCTAGTACTATCTGCCCAATTCCTGGGTGAGCAGCACACACCTTTCAGTGCTTCCCTGACCCAGCAGACAAACTCCTTTTGCTGGGCAAGCTCCTTCAGGCACCCACGACGGTTCACAGTGATCCCCTGCAGCAGTCTCTTGGCATGCATAAGCTCAGGGCTGATGGAATCCAGCTTCTGTGTCTTGTATGATTCAAGTTTTTCTGTCTGGAAAGCAAGCGGTAAAAACAAACCTTCACTGTAGATATAGGACATACAACCTGTTCTCCAGCCAGGAAAGGAAAGCCACTCCCTAAACAAAGGAATACACAAAAGCACTTTGTTTGAACACTTCATTTTTATCTCAAATAAGCATTTTGTGACAGGGAATGGCTGTTGACAGACTGGGACAGACTTGGGGGAAGGTTCAGATTTACTCAAGCTTTTAGCCAACACCCCAACAGTACAGAGCTGAAGTGGATACTTACTATGTGCAGCAAGTTCTCCAGGACACTGAAGTCACCAGAGAGGTTTAAACTCTCTTTGACATTGGCAATGATCTTTGCAGCATCAAAAGTTAAATGCATTTCATGGTATTGCTGGATCTGCCAAAATCGCTGGTTGACCCAGCCTCTGTCTTCTCCAGGGCTAAGCTCACACATGATACTTAGTTCGGTTTTGATATCTTCAGGACGATTTGTGAATTCCTGAAAAATTTTATCAACTGCAGAAAGCGTGAGACTTCCAGCTCTGAGATGATCACACAGCCTTTGGTAGCTCTCAAAACAAGGGCTGATCAGAGCACCGAAAACATCATCGAGGTGCAGTACATAAACAGTGTCATCATCCTCCTCCTCCTCTTCCGAACTTTCACACTCCCGTCTTGCCTGCTGTGCTGCTTCCTCCCAGAACTGCTGGAAGATCAGGCTGTCCTTGAAAGTGTGCATTTTCTGGGCAAATTCTTTCAGCTTTGGGCTCAGGCTGTAGTAGGTCTGTAGGTGCATCTCTCCCACAGTCACAACTGTGTTTAGTCTCTTTAAGCGAAGATCTTCCAAATGTTGAAATTCCACTTCACCTACATCCACTTTAAAAAGAGAGACACGTCAGACATGGATCAGGTGTCCAGCCTGTGTTCAACTTACTTCATCTAATCTACTGAGATGCTACTGGGCATGTGGACCCTACAAATATCATCATCTGATGCACAAGCACTTGCTCAATCCCTCAAATACTCCATGCTTACACTTTCCCCACCCCTCTTCATCCCTGCTGTGGTTTAGAATAAAACCTGCTTACAACGCCCAGTCATTGTCAAAGAAAACCATGCTTTCCCAAGTTGCCACTTCCAAATTGCTCCCAGAACTCTACCTTTCACGGATGTCTGCACCTTCCTACACATGCTCAGAAAGGTTCCTATTGCTTTTTTCTCTTTTCTGACAAGAGTAACTTCTTCTTGCCTCCTCTGCAGCAACTCTTTCAGTCCTCTCCGAAGTAGTTCTTTGCCTTCAGGTAACAGCTGCTGGTTCTCTGAGAGAAAAAACACTCATCTGTAACCACAAGGCAGAGGCTTCCCACCCCCTGCAGCCAGGTTTGGATTTGCAGTCACACACACAGTGAAATGCAGACAACCACAAATGGAGCTCAGAGCTCCGTACAAAGGGCAGCACTATCAACGGCTGAAGCTCCCAATTAGCATTACTAATCACTGAGTAGGCCATCAATCACTACAATGATGCCCTAAGCCAGGATTGCCACCTATGAACGGTGCTCTTACTTATCTCATAGATCGAGATGAACTGTTCCTCATGCTGGAAAATCTCTTCCAGATGTTTCACAAGGATACTCCCACTCTGGATGTCATCGGTGACACTCATAAACACAGAGTCTGCAGTGACCATCACATTCTTTGCCTCGTCTGTAAGTTTTTCTAGAAGCTTTGTGTTTGTTCCTGTTCCAGAAACAAAGCATGCAAAACCCAGATCAGCCCTGCTGCACAAACACCAGGCAGAACCAACAACTATCCAGGGTCATGACAGAGTCCTTCCATTTCCCATTCAAATCGCTACCCAAAAGCCCATGAACTCATCACACCACCCTCCAACCCCTCATGTCTTCAACAGAAACAGCCAGGATCTCAGGAGAGCAATTCAGGAACCTTTCCATGCACAGCCCATACCCAAAACCTGCGGAGGAAGCACAAGCCTTTTTGATCCAGTCACACAACAAACACTTTTGCATTTTTGTGTAGTAATAACTTATCAGAACTTCAGAGAAAGAAGTTATGTTCTACAAATCCACTTGAGCTACAGGCTCAGTGGTCCAGTACAAATCCTGAAGTGACTGCAGCGGATTAGCACAAGAGGAATGCAGCTTCCTCTTAGCCTTTCCTCTCCAAAGCCAGGCTGAATTCCTTGAGCTTTGAGAAGAGGAATAAAACAAGAGCAGGATGGTTTTTACGTATTTGTTTGCTGCTCTGCAAAGTGGGAATGGTGAGGCAGAGAACAGCTTTTCATAACTCCCACAAATGTAACTAACACATACCACTAAAGCTGAACACACGTTTGATGTCAGGCCACGTGAGCACATGGTGCAAAATCTCATCAAAATCGTCCTTAGACTCTTCACTTCTGGCTGGCCACGACTTCACAATGATCATTGACACAAGCTGGCTGAATCTGTCCAAGTTGTAGGACGAAATCTTCTCAAGGAGATTGCTCTGACTCTGCACAAGGCATACAAGGCAGGGGGGGAATTCATCAGTGGTCTGAATTACACTGTGTCCATCTGTCTCAAGGTCAGACACTGATGCCAAGAAGTCACACCTCCAGTGCTGAGGCATTCCAAAAAAGCCTCAGCTCATGACTGACACCAGAAGCAAGGATGGCAAAAGCATTACAAGTATTTTTCATGGACCCTTTATAAATGGATCCTCATTTCCTGATTTCTGATCAATCCTTTTTTTGTCATTTTAACAAATTTAAACAATCCACAGCAACTCAAGCCACGAGAGCAATGTACACGTCTCCTTCCACCACAACACACATCACTATACTATGCAACAGGATTTCCATGCAACAGGAAATTTCACTTTTTCTACGTTGAGGGAAAACACAATACCTGGCAAGCTGCAGTTACAGCCTCTGTGGCACAGTTACAGAAGCACTGGTCAATGGAAGAGTCAAGCTGTTGGAATCGGTAGTACTGACAGCAGTAGACCAAGATTTGGTTAACTGGAGGCTCCTATGGGGCAAGAGGGAGATTTCAGCTTGAAGTTTCCAAAGCATTTCTTCTGAAAGCATGAAGGAATGCTGCTATAAAGACAATAAAAGGAACCAATATGCATCTCTCTAAGCCAAGCTTCTACCAGGAAATACTTATTTCCTGATTATACCATGAAAATCAATGGCTTAAAGTATTTTGCAACTGATGTAGAAAGGAGATGAGGAGATATACAAGCTCAGTTTAGAAAGGACCTACACATTTGGGTGTGCATTTGGGAGCCTGGACAGGAATTGTTATTTCTGTAGAATGAAGGAAGACAGGCACCAACTTTACTCTGCAAGTCCTTGGGTGCTTATTTTACACTCACTGTTCCTTAAAACTACACGGGGTGGTAGTTGGACATTTTCACATCCAATTCCTAAGCCTCCAGAACACAGTTTATAACAGCAACGGCAATTTTTATGACCAAAGCTACAGAGTTTTCATGTGCCCGTTCAGGCTCTAGAAGCTATTCTTTATGCACAGAAGACTGTCTATCTGCTCTGAATGTAGGCCACTAGCATGCAGTGCCTGCCTGTAGTCCCCCCTACCTCCTGAATTCTTCTCTCCAGATCCCCAAGTAAAGTTGTCTTCCACCTCACAGTGAACTGTTCATCTGGAAAGCTGATCTTCACAAATGCATCCCAGGCCTGCAGGTGAGAAGCAAACAAACCCAAACCACTACGTGCTTAGGTTTAACATTCAAATAAGGAAATTAGAAGAACTGTGCTGAGAAGCCCCATGCTGCTCAGTCTGCAGTCCCTTCAGATGTTTCTATCCAGAAAAAAAGGACCACTCCCAGAGCTGCAAAAGGCAGCTTTTAAGTCCAGTGTCATAATGCCCCAGCTGCTAAAGGAGACATTTGCGTGAACCGTTTCCACCTTGATGCTGGAACTGTCCCAGGAAGGGCTGGCAGCAGAGCAAGTCAGGCCACAAGGATCTGCTCTGTGCTTTGCCTGCTGGAAGCCAGTAGGACGTACAGGGTGAGCAAGACAACAACTCCAGCTAAACACCAAAAAGGGCAGCTCCTCATCCCAGAATGCCTCTTGGAACAGCAGATTAAAAGGAGAAATAAGGTGAGCTGAGCAGCACCGGTCAAAAGCCCTTTGCTTTTCAGCCCAAGAGTGTTTCAAACAATGCAGCTTCTCAGCTTATAGTCCTTACTGCTTGTCCCCGTCTCATTCCTTACCCAGCCACAGCAGCTACAGTTCCCTCCAAAGAGCCATTAGATTCAAGACTATATGGTTAAGCTATAGTAAAACACCGTATTACAGTAAGATGACAAACCTCAAGTTCCCAATAAAAAGAGAACATCACATGTGCCAAGTGTTCTTTCACTAACTTCTCTTTTAAAGCATTTCTGAACCAGGTTCGAGTGTCTCTCAGAGCTTCAATGAATACTTCCACCACTGGAACTTCCTGCACAGCATCTCTTGGAACCTGCCACACATACAAAGGAAGGGGCAAATAAATAAGAGAACAGTTCAAGCAGGTCAGCAACACGCAACTGATTTAAGTATTTCTAAAAGAGAAGGCCTAAATACATCCAAAGCACAAACATGCCCAGCAGAGACCCACCTCTTTTTGAGTAAAAGATAGAGGGAGGCTGGGAAAACACACTTACTAATAGCTTGTGCTTAAGAGCACTTGTTCCAGGGAGCAAAGACAACACATTTAAGGATTAAAAAAAACCCAGACAAAACAACCCCCCTGACAGTCAGCTGAGGCATGGGACCTGATTTCAGTAAGTATCAAAATCATTAAATGATTTCACAACTATTTGAAAGTGCCACAGTCTTGGTCATTGAGAGTATCAAGTCTTCCAAAAATTAGAATGGCTGTGATCTAAACTCAGCCCCTTGTACTCTTGCTGTAATACTTCAACCTATCTTGCTCCTATCAAGCCCTGGATGGTTCCTTGCTACTCACTGCTGTAGGCTGAAGTCTGGCAACCTTTGAAAGCACCATAGCAGAAGCGACAGGAGTGGCGAACAACTCCCCCCACTTCATGTACTTGCAGATCCTCTTGTGCAACTTAAGGCAACAGGTCAAGCAGGACCGCCAGGAGTGAGCTTCCAGAGCCCTGAGGGACAGCAATGAAGAGGGAGAATTCCTTTTCTGCTCAGAGGGAAAATAAAAGCCACTCTCCAAGTTCTATAGAGTGTGGCAACTAACACCCTCCCTCGGGTGGATTTCAGTGTTGCTCTCCAACAGAGGCAGAAACTCAGGAATCTTTTACTCCACAGAACTCAATGCACACATTCACACTCGAGCGTACCACCACCCCACAGGCATGGTGTAAGTGAACAGGACGCTGCTCCCACAGGAGTGCCCTTCAGTTACCTGGCCTGTTTCTCATCCAAGGTACGCAGCACTGTCCCTAGAAGATTCTCTACAACCTAAGAATGGAAAGATAGGAATGTTTGGCTGTGGAAGGAATTTTAGAGACCAGTTTCTCATTAGTTATGGGGATGCTGTGAAAGAGGGAATTCCATATTTTCTGGTGCCTTCTCCAATGCTTTTACAAGTACACTATGAAATTGCTGAAATTATTTACTGTCTGCCATAGTTAACATACAGGTGGTTATTATTTGTACAAACAAAACCTGCACTTACAGTCTAGGGGATTAAACTGACCAGTACTTGCAGTATAGATTTCTGTCCTCACACAGACACAAGTGGTTTTGCCACAGGCAGGAAAGTCTCTCAAACCAGCAGCACCGAGCCCCATCCCCAAAGGCTGCACAAAGGCAGTTTCAAGCAGCCATCTGAGGAGCTTAGGATGAAGATATTTGCCCTCAGTGACTGAGAGCAAATCCAGAGAACCAGATACTTCTCTTGTCAACACCAACACTCTTTGCTACAGAGACAACCTCTTACCCCCTCTTAGGATTCTCCTAATAATAATTCAGAGCAACTGTTTTTGCTTTTAGCCAAGTTTAAGCTTTTTGTGCTCTGACCTGCCACCAAGCACATCCCCTTCAGTGACAGTCAGTTCTACTAAAAGGCATGCTACAGCCCGGTTTCAGCCTTTACCCCTTAGCTGGGTAAAGCTACTGGAAGACAAACCTGAGAAGTGGTCCACAAAAGGTCAGTGTTCTCTAATCTGTAAGAAACACCTTGAAGAATGAATAACAAATCACTGGAGAAGTCTTCTGTAAATTCAGCCAGGCTCTCCAGGGGCAGCACAGAGATCCAGGACTTGACCAGAGTCTTATCTAATCCCATCAAGTATTTCTTTGCTTTCATTAGTTGTAGTAGGGTCCTCCTTGAGGGAAGACAAATGAAAATCTTCACGTTTTCAAGGTGCAAAAGGCTAAGAGCTCGTTCAGCCCCAGAGGACTCATTCTCACTCCTGCGCTTTTTCAATTCACAACTGAAGATCAGTAGAAGACCCCAAGACCCACGATCACAGAAGCACTGCCAGACTACTAAGCAGAAGCCCTTGTGTTTGAAAGGTTATATACTGCACAGCTTTCGTATACACTATAATCTCTGAGCAACCAATGTCTGTGTTCATGTGTCCCAAACAGCCGCCACCACCACGCCACGTTTCTTGTTTTATTAAAAAAAAAAAAAAAGAGGAAAAAAAGAAAGAGAAATGAGATGTTCACCACCAGTTACAGTGGCCAGACACTGGATGTAAATAGTAATCCTGGAAGACTCACGGATCTTGCTTCTTCCTTGTTTCAGCAAATGGAATTCCTTCCAGCCCTGCCCAAGCATCTTCTTCCATCGGCAAGTGGTCACGCTGCAAAGGGGCGCCAAAGAAATGCAGAAGAGGAACAATCCACACCCAGTGGTCTACTTGCTCATCGATGCATCTCTGGCACAAGTTTGTCAGCCGTAACTTCCAACTAAAAGAAAAATACCAAAGCAAACACAGACAGTGAATGAACAGCTTTTTACAGGATACAGGAATGTCATGGGGTTGGAGGGGAAGGCCACATCTCAGTCTCACTATGAACCTTCAAGTAACTTCAGGTAGTTATTTTAGCTCAATCTTCTCTTCATTGAGGAGTAAACATAGCAAAAGTGTAAGGCTCAAATCTGGAATCCTACCTGAATCTCTGCACAAACTCCACTAACACAGCACTAAGAAGTGCCAATACTTTATCTACAGTTTCTACGTGAGCCTCCAGCTCACTCAGGGACCGGGTGACACCAACGTGCAGAGCCCAGCAATCAAAGGACAATTCTCAGATTCCTTGGTTGGGCTGAAGCACCACAAAGTCTCCAAAAGGAAGCATAATACCTGCAGCAGTGCAAGTTAAGAACTAGAGATTTGAGTGCCAGATAAGCAGTGGGATAACAGCCTAATAAACAGCACAGAGTTAAAAATCAGCAAAGCTCATGCATAATGGTGCACATCAGAGGAGACAAGAACCACCCAAATACTGCATTTAAATTTAAAGGAGTAAATACACAATGATCCTGCCCACTGGAGTTTGTATGAACAGCAAACAGATGAGAAGCTAGAAATGGCTTGACAGGAAAGGATAATTTAGATTTGATAATTTAGATTTTTATATACAAGGAAAAACAACACTTGTAACCCAATGTACTACTCTGACAACAGTGGCAAGTTGCAATAAGGGAAATCTCATTTGGGCAAAAGGAAAACAGTTTTCACATCAAAAAAGGTGTGTGACTGTAGGAGGGCCCCAGAGGGGCTGTGCAATCTTCACCCCTGGAGCTTTTTAGAACTCGACTGGGACCTTGCCTGCATGCTAGCACTGCTTCAAGCAAGAGGCTGGAACAGAGACCTCCAAAGACACCTTCAAATCTGAGGGGGTTTTCTGATTCTCTGACACTGGAGAACTGAATTTCCTATTGTTCTATCACAGGGTGCTACACTTGCAGCAAAACCAGCCCAGCTGGTCACCCTGTAAGCGCTCCAGTAACATACCCAGCAAGTTCTGGAAAAGCCTTTCCAATATTGCGAATCTCATCCTGTACGGCTTGTCGTGGCACATTATCCAAACACAGGAGGCTACACAGGTTAGCCAGATCGTTTTTAAGTGCTGGAAGCCCAAATATTTCAACTACTGTGAGAATGGTGAGCCCCAGAGCTACTTTATTTTTTATTACTATGTCCTCCTGCGATGCTTTTGCATCTTCAGGTGCAAGGAAAGGAAGAGCAATCTCCCTCATATATTTTAGCAGCAGATCATTCACCTAGGATAAAAAAAAAAAAAGGAAGTTACAAACCAACCACAGCATTAGATCCCCAACAAGCTTTTTTTTCCGAAGCCATTTTCTTCTGCCAGCTACAGCAAGGACACTCTAGCCCTGTACTCCCTCTGGCACCAGGGTGGTACCTGGACCTAAGCACACAAAGTACCAACCACCACCAGAACATCAGGCATGGGACTGCAGTACCTGTGAGCGGTTGGTGCCCCTCTCTGTGCTACCAGCTCCCACCACTCAGCTACTGCTGCACCTTCCCATGCCCAGCAGAGCTGAGAGGCATCAAAGGACCGGGGCAGACCTCGGGAGAGGAGCCAATGAGCTCAGCAGTTGGACACCCCACACTGCCTTAGGTCACTGTCACCTGCCACAAGCAGAGTCCAGTGTCCCAGTAGACTCAGGCTTCCCTGAGAGTCAGTAAAGGGAGAGAAATTTCTGTCCTTATCCACAGCCCCCAGAAGCTACTCTGAAACCATACCCAGGGGGTCCACAGTACTGTGGTGCTTGGTGATCCCAAAATCACCCTTCCAAAAACCAGCAGTGACATGGAACACCCGTGGGCTCTGCTGAGCCAGGCACTTATGCCATCTTGTGGTCTCTCCCTTGTCACCAGGAGGAGGGAGGCTGCTAAGATCTAGAAACCAGCAGCCCTGACACAGGTTTGAAGCCCTCTAAAAAGATAACGTGGCATTTCTGCCGTATTTCATAATTATGCTGCTTAGAACTGGGCCAGGAGGAGCCTGTCTCAAAACAAGGCAGGTTTGGAGACAATGACAAATGCAGGTAAGTTAGTGACAGCAAAACTGGAGGGCCAGGCTTAGGAAATAAATACCCAGACAGAAAACCCACTGAAGTAAAAAGTCACCACATTGCAGCTCTGCTGCTGACCAACATGGGATATTCAGAACTGTACCTAATTGCAGTGACTGAAGTCCAAGGCAGTCACCCCCAAAGGATCCCCCCTGTTCTGTCACACCTGAACCTTCTGACTGGAAAAGCAAAATTAACCCAGCAAAGTCAACAGCAAAATGAAAGTCCTGTGGTTAGTAACCAAATGCCTATTGTCTAGTACCTGTTAAAAAGAAAATATTACCTGCTCTGGGCCAAAGTTTAACTCTGTCCATAGCATTTTTCTACCATCGAACACCCATGGTTCACTTGTAACAACATAAAACTGTTGCAACTGGAAGATAAAGCTTCTCAGGTTGCTGTAACTCCAGGTTCCAAGAATGCTGAAGATACTTTCTAACATAATATTTGCAGCTATTATCTTTCCTTCCACCACATCCTTATATCCATTGCGAGAAAGCATAAGCCAGACGTTTTTCATTAGAGACGGCTTTGTACACACAATATCATCATACTGATGCCATTCTGGAATAAGCAACACAAAGAACACAGGGAAACTATCATTTGCACATGCCTCACTCTCAGCTGTGCACAGAGATGCCCCCACTGACCCATGAAGTCTCCAGCTTCAGCCAGTGCTGTCCAATAATAATGCTAGCCCATATGAAGTTAGAGATCTTCCCACCACAAGACAGCCCATGGACCACCCCAAGCTGCAGGTGCAGGCAGGGCAGCTCACCTCCACCGTTGAGCAAGTTGCTTCTTATCAGTAAGCAGCGATTCACATGATGATTTCCTGTTGAGTGCTTGTAAATGAACTCATACTCCCCTTCTCCACAGCCAACCCAGTACTTGTAAGGAATTGATTTATTCAGATTTTCTTTTGCAAGAGTTACGGTGCCTTCAATGAGGTATCCATGTACTCCTAGATGCCTAGGAAACACAAAACACAGCACAGGACATCAGCTGTTCCATGTAACTTCCTTTTCCAGGCTTCACTCCATTTTTCATAGGAATGGTGATTATTCTTTCATAATGAAAGTTTTAGAATAGTTCACTATGAAAACCCTTTGTAGCAAAAGCCACCTATGCACATATAGATACAGACTTTTGTGTTAAATGAGGTACCACATTGCATCCTGTTGTTCTCCAGAGCCAAAACCCTCCTGTGCCTCTGTAATTCAAGAGGGTACTTACTTGGTGCAGTTCAGCTCACAAATGTTGTCACTCCAGTCTGCATAGGGGGAAATGCCTCCAGCCCTGATGAACACTTTATGGGTGTCAGGGTTTAGTTTGAAGTCTCTGGATAATATTGCATGGAAATACACTGTGACACCATCACTTCTGCTCACAGAACTACAAGAAAGAATTAGAAGGAAAATAGAAAGAATTGTTATATTCGCTTTTCTTTTAAATTGTACAAATCATTATAACAACTAAGATTTGAGCCACAGCTTACTGGATGCAGGACCCAGAAGCTCTGTCAGCAATTCACTCCAACTGATGCTACATGGCAGGTATAGCATTACCAGAATTACCTGTAATGACTACACTTTATTCCCTCTTCCAACTGTCCTGGGTTCAGCTACAGCAGTCATTTTTTCTCCTTCTTAGTAGCTGGTGCAGTGCTGTGTTTTTGACTTTCAGTCTGGGAACAACGCTGATAACACCGATGTTTTTAGTTGTTGCTAAGTAATGTTTACTCTGACCAAGGACTTTCTCAGTCTCATGCTTTGCCAGAGAGGAGGGGAAGCCAGGAGGAAGCAGAGGCAGGACACCTGACCCAAACTGGCCAAAGGGGTATTCCATACCACAGCACGTCATGCCCAGTATATAAACTGGGGAGAGTTACCCGGAAGGCCCAGATCGCTGCTCGGGTCGGGCTGGGTATCGGTCGGCGGGTGGTGAGCGGTTGTGTCCTTTTCCCTTGTTATTCCTCTTATCATTATTACTGGTAGCAGTAGTGGTTTGTATTATACCTTAGTTACTGGAGAGCTGTTATCTCAACTCGTGGGAGTTACATTCCTTCGATTCTCCTCCCCATCCCTCCGGGAGCGGGGGGAGGAAGGAAAAGGGGGGGAGTGAGCGAGCGGCTGCGTGGTTCCAAGTTGCCGGCTGGGTTTGAACCACGACACCAACTCATACATATTAAGCAAAACAAGTTATACTAATCAAAACAGTTCCTCACACCACTAATCCAGAGTTACAGGTGTGAAGTACATGCTGCTTGTTAGAGTAAGAAATAAGAGGGCAATCTTATTTTTAGTCATCAGATACTCAAAAAGCTTCAAGTACCAAGTGGATCACATTACCCAGTACATGACCTATGCCACAACTCCCAGAAACATCAGCTCCCTTTTGCATGAGCAGTAATTCACCTCAGGTGTTTAAGGCAATTCCAATACCACATATCCAAGATACATGCAGACCTAACCTTAGTACTTCAGTCCCCTGCCTCAGCCTGGAGTCCTCTAGTGCTCCTCACACCAAACCTCCTACGTGAAGACCACCAGGCAACAGTGGGGCTGTTCTCACCTTTCTTTAATCTTATCTGCAGGTTTCTGGTTCCTTTGCTGCTGCTTGTCCTTGCAACTCTCGGCTGCAACTGAAGCATCACCCTTTCTGGGAACCTCAGGCCCTTCAGTCTTACTCGCTGTCTTGGTTACCGCATGAGTTTCCTCACTTGTGGCCTTCTTTTTCTCCTTTGCATGTTCATTCTGCAACAGGAAAGCAAACAACATGCAATTAGAAAAGGAAACCTTGCCCAGCTCAAGCAAACACTCC
>NW_009941263.1:0-37893 GCF_000696875.1 Nestor notabilis | reverse complement strand
CAATAAATTATTACATAAATTATATATCTATATTATTACAGTGAATAATTTTGTTAGCTGACAATAACACGTCATAGCAACTTGTAAGAGTAAACTTACTCATGCAAAAGTGGCCGTACAACTGTGTCTCCTTGAGTATGAGCTTTATAAAAGAGTGTATACAGGTAGGGCAGCAAAGTATAGCGAATGTTCAAGTAATGCTTGGAGGTTTTCACCAACACTGAATCAGGTCCAAACACAGCCGGATCCTGAGGCTGAAAACAAATATTGTGTTGTGGTTGTTATTAGTATCTTCATAATGCAGAAAACTTTCTGACAAACATGTGATAAGTGGGTGCTGTTTCAGAGAGGCAGAAATACAAAGGTGCACAACTGCACGGTGTTCACCTTTTTGGTGCTGTGACCTAAGGTCCTAATCACAGAATCATAAAATCACAGAACCATAGAATCATAGAATAGTTTGGGTTGAAAGGGACCTTAAAGATCATCTAGGTCCAACCCCCCTGCCATGGGCAGGGATACCTTCCACTAGACCAAATTGCTTAAAGCCCTGTCCAGACTGGCCTTGAACACTTCCAGGGATGGGGCATTCACAACTTCTCTGGCAACTTGGTCCAGTACCTTACCATCTTCACAGTGATGAACTTCTTTCTAATATCTAAATCTACCTTCTTCTAGTTTAAAGCCATTAACCTTTGTGCTATTACTTGTAAAAATCTCCTCTCCAGATTTCTTGTAGCCTCCTTAGATACTGGAAAGCTGCTCTAAGGTCTCCCCAGAGCCTTCTCTTCTCCAGCTGAACAACTCCAGCTTTCTCAGCCTGTCTTCCTAGGAGAGGGGCTCCAGCCCTCTCCAGAGGTACTCCTCTTGGCTGCCCATGTTTTGCATTGCATGTCCCTCCTACCCATCTGTGAGGAGGGCACATCAGGGTTAGCCCAGTTATCCTGGTGTGCAGTTACGTGCATGCTAAAGGGCTCCTACAGCCAGTCAGATGGGTCTCATGGCAGTGAGTGCTTGCCCTTGGTGGTAGGCACAACCAACAGTGATGAAAGAGCTGCCAAATAAATGTAGTCCCAATTAACCTTTATGAAACCAAACCTGTCAGATCTGACATTTCATAGAGTTTTAGGTTCTGCCATTTTCAAACTGATCAGGTACGTCATCATCAGTGACAGAGCAATGATTACTAGTGGTAATATTAAAGGGAATGTGGCATTGTAACACAAAGCATTTTGTAAAAGAAAGTACAACTTACTATGAATCCTAGACTGTTGTGATTCCTGGAAAATGGGTAAAATGCTCCTACTTGCATCCATCGTCTGCAAAGTTCTTCTGTGGTGTCATCAGAGAAACCACAAATATCTGCTCCAATCTTCAAATTAAAACATAGTATGTTGGATATACAGTATGTTGCACCTCTAATCTCTACACAAAACTTCTAGTTTTCAGAGATTAATTGACCCAACCTTAATTGCTAGCCAGAGTGACTGACCCATCCAACAGATTCGTGCCTTTCTTCTTTCAAATTCAACTATGTTGTACAAAAAAAATATTAATCTGACTATTAGCTAACACTGCGCATCATTCCATTTCTTCCAAATCCTTACTTTCCTGTTCGTTGCTAATATGCATATATTGGGATGAAAGCTCAAGGGTCATACAAGTTCATGGAAATGAATTTTGTTATTTCCCTTATAAATGGATGTTTCTCATTTGAAATTAAAAGAAAAACAACAAAGTTTTTCACATCTATCACTAGTGTTTAAAAATTACTAGAAGTAATGGGTAGATTGGGATAGATAAGAAAGTAAGTTTGTTACCCATGTTTATCTCAACATACACACACAACCACGGTAATAAAAATAAGTGGTCTAAACCAAAAATCGTGTTGGATAAAAAAAAAAAATTAAACCATATTTCTAAAGGGGATTAATTTGGAGCTGAAAATTTAAGATGGTTCTCTAGATAGCATTCGATTAGATAATCTGTTATTATAGAGGTAGAGTTACTGTTTATCCATATGTTTTGAAAAGACATCACAAACTAATTTCATACATAAGGAATTCCAAAGAGGTTAAATTCCAGCATTCCAGGTATTGCCCATTTTATGTGATCCCATGTTGCTGCATTATCTCCCAGCCAGTGTCCTGTGTATTTTCCTGATCCAGCAAAAGTAGACCTTGAAATAAGGAAGCTTCGTTTCCCAGGAAATAGTGCTTCGATGGCTCTTAAAAGGAAATGAGACTGGAATTATGCAAAGGAAAAGAACAACTCAGACATCACTAGTTTTATATAAGGCAGATTTACAGTGACTGATTTACAATAATTATTCATCCCAGAGATTTGGACTCCTTTACAGTTAACCAGGCATACTTTAGCAAAGTTCAAGACATTCATTTTAAATAGTCTTTCTATATAGCTTTGACAACCTATGCATGGCTTTTACTGCCAACTTTAGTTAGTAGATTTTGCCTTAGCTGCATGGGTTTAAATATAATTCAGTATTTTCCAGGAACTGGTTTCCTGTGGAAGTGAAATCTCTTGCTGTTTTGGGAAATGCAGGCCAAGTACTGTTCTGCAAACTTTTTTGTAAAGATTTTAAAATGCATTCCTTACTTCCGTGTTGATATGGACATGGAATATCCATAAAGACTGTGGACATCATACTGTTTCCCCCACTTCTGTACTGCATCCATACAAAGCGTCTTGGAAAACATGAGCTTGTCAAGAATACCTTCAATAAAAGAATATGAATATCTCTTTTAAAGTATATTATTATTATGAATGTTTCCAATCGTTTCTTTAATGCACATTCATGACATTCAAGTCTTTTTTTTGTCTTTAATGTTTGCACTAAGACCAGTATTACTACTACAAAAACAAATGCTTCTCTTGGCTACTGGTTTGATTCATCTTTGCTCTGTGACATTTTCTACTCCTGAGCTTTGCACCCATGCAAAGAATAACTGAGAACTATGCCCTGAATTTCTGAATCATTATCTGACAACATGTTGGCAATGGTTACTTAGACTTACTACTTAATACAAACTATGAAATTCATTTTAGTTCTGCATACATCTTGAAATCTACTGATACTGAGAGTAAACATTACATTATCAGACATAATTGGGGCAACAACAATATTCAGTAATAATCTGAAAAAGGAAAAAACCACAGTTAAATAAACCATGCCATTGATGAGGGCCAAAGTATATCGTCATTTTCATAGAATTATAATATCATAGAATCATAGAATGGGTTAAGTTGGAAGGGACCTTAATCATTTAGTTCCAACCCCCCTGCCATGTGCAGGGACACCTTCCACTAGACCAGTTTGCTCAAAGCCCAGTCCAACCTGGCCTTGAAAACTTCTAGGGATGAGGCTTTTACCTGTCAATAGTAATGTTCAAACCCCACCTGTAAGAACTACACTAAAATCACTTTGCACACTTGTAGCCAGTTGCACAGCAATTCATAAACTTTCTGATATTTTGCTTTCTAGTGAAAGTAGATGGACTCACTTGGAGTGAAAGGAGGATAGTTCAAGTCATTCTGCTCACAACCATTTCTCGAGCCTTGAACAAAATTGGATACTTCATTCATATCCTAAAAAGGTAAGATGCAGACTGTAATAAAGTATCCTCAAGTACATTTTCCTAACAAAATCTAACATTCTATTCTCTTATGCTTGAAGAAATAATTACTTAGAACGAGTACCATTCAATTAGGCAAGAATGATATAACTCAGATACTGAGTTATGACATAACTCAGATACTGGTCCATTCCTGTATTAATATCGGTGGCAGTGTTGGACAGACTTCTATATGCAGATGAGTGTCATGTCACAAATGCTACATCTTATTCCTCCACAGAAATGAATTGCATTAATTGCTCATGTATACATTGTCCCTACCGATGATCAACTCCACACATCTCTCAAGGAAATGTCGTTGGTATGGAATGTGTTTTGGAGAGAAATGCAGAAGCAACCAACGTACATTGTTACATTCTGTCAAAATGCACAAGGTGACTATTCTTAAACATGTCCTTTGTAATACTTCCCAAGCCATTATACTTCCAAACTTTGCTGTCTCCTTCCATGATTATATTATTTGACAGTGCTGTATGTGCATGTCTATATGCACCCCTGAACATGCTGCAGGAAAGCATGCATGGAAGAAGAGAGCAAATTTATCCTGAAAGCACTGTTCTAGTGAACAATTTGCTTCAATCAAATAATTTGCTTTCTGTAAAAGAGCTGTGTGGTCTTACACTTCATTGCTTGACTTGGTGGAACCATAGAATCAGCAAAAATAAGTCAGAAAATCTTATTCTATCACATTGTATTGGGTTTGTGTGGTAAGGTTTTGGCAGCAGAGAGGCTACAGAGTTGGCTTCTGTGATAAGATGCTAGAAGCTTCCCCCATGTCTGATAGAGGCAATGCCAGCTGGCTACAGGATGGACCTGTAGCTGGCCAAGGCTGAGCCCATCGTAATGGCGGTAGCGCCTAAGGATAACGTGTTTAACAAGGGGGATAAAAACCTGCATAATGGCAACAAGAGAGAGAATTGAGAATATGTGAGAGAAAGAATTCTGCAGATAAAGTGAAGAAGGGGAGGAGGTGTGCCAGGTACTGCAGTGAAGATTCCCCTGCAGGTCCTGGTGCAGCTCATGGTGAGGCAGGCTGGCCCCTTGCAACCCATGGAGGTCCATGGTGGAGCAGATCTCCATCTGTAGCCTCAGGAGAAGCCCATGCCAGAGCAGGAGAATGCCTGAAGGAGGCTGTGACCCTGTGGGAAGCCTGCGCTGGAGTTGGGTCCTGTCAGGACCTGTGGCGTTGTGGAGAGAGAAGTCCATACTGGAGCAGGTTTGTTGACGGGAGAAGTTGGTGGAGGACTGTGTCCTGTGGGAAGGACCCCATGCTGGAACAAGGAAGAGTGTGAGGAGTCCTCCCCTGAGGAGGAAGGAGCAGCAGAGACAACACAGGATTAACTGATTTCAACCCCTGATCCCATCCCCCTGTGCTACATGGCAGGAGGAGGTAGAGAATGCAAGAGTGAAGTTCAGCCCAGGAAGAAGGGAGAGGTGGGGGGAAGATGTTTTTTTATTGGTAATAAATTAAATTAATTTTTTCTCCAAGTCGAGTCTGTTTTGCCCATTACAGTAATTGGTGAATGATCTCTCCCTGTCCTTATTGTGACCCATGAGCCTTTCTTTTTATTTTCTCTCCCCTATCCAGCTGAGGAGATGAGTAACAGAAAGGCTTGGTGGGCACCTGGTATCCAGCTAGGGTCGACCCACAACACACGTAGCAGCTGAAGGACTGTATTTTGCCATACAGGTTAATTTAAAATTGTTACGGCTTTTTAAAATACATGGCAAAATATTCAGTAGATTCTTGTTTTCTTTAGATTTTTTTTAAAACTATTATATTTAAGTAAAAGGAAGTAGGGAAACCACAAAAAGAATAAAGAGAAGGTGCTGAGACAGGGAATGAGAAGTTCAAACACAGATTTCCTTCATGCACCTACTTTTAGAAGCTTTATTACAGGATATTCCTTTTAAAAATGAATCTGGTCACGTAAAACAGTTCTTAATCACACCTGATTTCCTTGAACTGTGCCTAAAATCCACTGTGCCAAACCGTATTTTGGTCTTTTTGTGGGAGAACCCGATTTTTTCAAATCCTAATCTGGAATAGCAATTTCAGGTTTACTAACAAGAAATTCCATGACCTGCTTGGAGCATGCAAACATAGATTTTATGTATTATGCCATGTATTCATGACCTATGTATTTAGCACATATTCACTAAGCAGGTATACACATCTCCAGATATTACCATTCTAAGTACAGGAGTGTGCTAACATTTGCTTTTAGCAATGGTTCATCAATTGAAGCACTGAACATCCAAAATCCAGCACAGTGATCATTTAAATGTCATGATTAATGGTTCAATTTAAAATTTTAAATTCAAATATGAATTGAAAATTCAACAGCAGAAGACATACACACCCTTCACTGATTTCAGGTTAGTAATAATAAACATCTCTTTCAAATTCAATGCAAACTGAATTTGATAAACACCTATCTTCACCTATTCTTTTAAGCGAAAATGAAAGTTAAAGTTCTGAGTTACTTACGATCCAGAGCCCATCATATGGTACTGTGTTATAAAAGAGTGTGCATTCTTCCACCCACCAGCTAGTGCAGTCTGGGTTAGTGAAGTCTGGGAACACAGTTTGCCCTGGCCACACCTGCCATATTAAAAGAGAAATAACTAATTAAACTTTTAATGGTATTAAAAAGAGTTCATAGAATCATAGAACAGCCCAGACTGGAAGGGATCTTGAAAGATCATCTTGTCCCACCTTTCCGGGGAAAGGGAACCTAGATGAGATCATCTAGCAGTCTGTCCCATTACATCTTGAAAACCTCCAGCAATGGGGACTCTACCATGTCTCTGGGGAGGATGTTCCAGTGATTGGTTGTTCTCACCATAAGAGCAACTTGTACCCATACTCTCCATGTTGCCCCTCATACTCTCCATGTTGCTCCTTGTGAAAAGTGAACCTCCGTCTGCTTGTAGATGTCCTTTCAGTACTGGAATATCAGGATGAAGATCCCGCACGAGCCTAATCTTCTCTAGGCAGAAAAGACCTGAGTCCTTTCTTAACAGAGCAGGTTCTCCAGCCCTTTGATCATCTTTGTGGCCCTTCTTGGATCCTCTCCAATCTCTCTATGTCTTTTTTTCAATTGTGGGGACAAGAAATGAACACACTACTCCATGTGCAGCCTGATAAGCACTGCGAAGAGGGGGATTATCACACCTCTATCTCTGCTAGCGATGCTCCTGTGGATGAAGTCCAGGATCTGATCTACATTCATTGTTGTAGTGGCAAACTGCTGACTCATGTTCAGCCAGGACCCCCATAGTTAGCCATCAGGGCAGTGTTAATTGTTCCAATCAAGACTTTTGAACAACAAACTGCAAGTGACAATAGCTTGCATGCATAAAGAATGCAGAAAGAATATGAGTTTCTTAACTTTGGAGTTTTCTATTGCTTTTCTTTTAAGTCATACAAGGAACAATATGCAACAGAAAAAATTCTCAATGAAAGTTAAACTTATGTATGAAAAGGAAAATGTGGTAGCTGGCTTTTCAGTCACTACTGAAAATAAATGCCCCTTAAGCCTTCAAACAATCTTAGTTTTCATTTTTGTTCCATGTAAAAAGCTGAAAAAAAATGAATAGAGGAAAGTTAAGAAGAATCAATCATATCCTGAGTGAGACCTTGTAGACTTAGTTCTCACTGGCAGGTAATTTTACTGAAGGAAACAACTTAGAAAATGAGAGTTTAAAAAGGAGCCCACTGACCTAAAATACACTGTAACAGTGACAACAGACCAAGTTCAATTGCATAAAACTGTAATTACCTCCCCAATTAATGCTGTTACTCCATCTGATTCATTAACCCAGACTTTTTTGCTCTCTCCCCTGACATAACTTCCATATGGATTACCGTCAGCTAGATTTTGTATGCTAATAGCAGGATCCTAAAAATAAAAAGAAACAAAAAATAAGAAGAAACCAGGATACATAAACTCCATCAATTATTATAGACTACTAGAATGTTAGGCAATAAATATAAAAATTACATAGAATAAGCAAAGTATAATAATAAAGAGTTATAATGATAACATTTACAAGGGAAAAATAAATAGTTAAAAGCTTACCAGTATGATAATATATTTTTGTCCATATTCATGCATATAAGCTGCAAAATTAGGGAGATCTTGAAAATTCACTTTGTCATAAGTGAAATCTTTCCATTCCTCCATATAGTCAATATCAGTGACCTGTGCATCCTGAAGGAGAAGGGAGTTCAGCTTTAGCATGAGAAATGATATGTAAAGATACTATCTACTAGTCAAACACAATTTCATCTGACAATTCCTGTTTGTCCTCTACTGAATTTACTGTTCGGATTGTATTGCAGTCTGGGAAAAATATGCTGTCAGGACCACTTGCAAACAATGTGTATCTCATCTCATCCTCACAGCCTTTATTAATGATTAATATTTAAAATAATATATTAAAATAATAATTAATTAAATTAAGGCACATCTTTGTGTCTAAAAAAAGTTGCATTTAACATTAGCAGAATTTAAATGAATGTATATATTGGCAGCCCCTGGACACGTGGCTATTTCATTGCAATTACCTGACTTCAAGAGCTATCTGTTTAAATACAAATATTCCTTCCTCAAATCTTAGCTTAATATGAGGGTATCTTTATTCTATTTAAGCCATCAGGCTAATGTAATCTGAAATCTAATTTAAAAAGTTAATTGTATTTTACCTTTGACTGTCAATTAAGAATAATACATGGTTCCATAATTGTCCACAGGATAATTAAAAAAGTACTTCATGAATTAGATAACATAAGAAAATAAGTGCATATAGTAGGAAAGTATAACTGAAGAAATATTACAATAAAGTGCTTAAATAAATAAAACTTACTGTAATTAAACCTCACCATTTCCCACATTCTGATAATGGGTCTTCCATTAAAATGTACAAACCCCTTTGACACCAGAAGCCTATATATTAGAAATTCACTAATCTAAACTGATGTGAAATGAACCAGTTGCAGAACACCATGGCCTGGATCTCTGGGTGGTTCTCCTGCAGAGCTCTGCCTGCCTTCACAGGGTTGCTGTCCTCCTCAAACCCCATACTTACATAAGGGAGTCCAATTGCCCTGTTCCTCTCCACAACTCTCTTCACCTCATCCAGAGACAAATAATTATAGCGGCTGAGCTGGAAGCCCAGGCTCCAGTAGGAAGGCAGCATTGGCAGTCCCACGAGCTGCAAGTGGAGAGCAAAAATCCCATGCATCGTTAGTGGACACTATGTGTGTCACCTCAGTGCCCATTTAACTAGATCCATATTCCTCAAATCTATTTGAATAATATACACTAAGCTTTAGTCTGTGAAATGAGCAGGCCACTCCCAAATGTGGTATTATTCTATGGTTTGTTGGGTTTTTTTTAAATTTTATTTTGGGGCAATGCTCATTCTTTAATGTGTCACTAAAACCTAAAAGGATCTCCAGAGTACAAAAGGCATCAGTGATATCTTACGAGCATAAAATCATTACATACCTGTAAGCACAGTATTTACCATATAATATTGCTGCATGAACAGGAATTTGTCCTTAGAACAAGCGCAAGCCCCAGCAAGGAAGCATAAGTTATTCCATGTAAACCATCTGTAGTAATCAGTGATCACTGTGTAAATCAGTCAGGCCATACAGACTAATGCATTTAGCAGCTACAGACTTCTTCAGCCTTAAACTGTTGCATGGTCTCTGCTCCAGCATCTCCAGCAAAAGCAGTGCTTAGTTTTCAGCTACCTATAATAGGCCAGCTAAAAATATCTACATCCCACCTTAATCCCAGCTACTGATTACTAATGACAGCATTTACATTAGGGACATACTAACAGTTATTCTTAGTTAAATATATACTGAGTCACGTTTTCAGTTAATAGATAGCACAGCTGAAGACATATTTTCATATAAAGAGGTAGAAAAAAAGAAAACCCAAGAAAACATCCCAAGCACTTTTGAAAATCTGCAGTGCATAATCTCTCTAGCTAAAGGTACCTGCAGGTACTCCTGGACTACTTGCTCTGGAGTGTTCCCCAAGAAGATATAGAAATCAAGGATCCCACCAATGGTTCTGTAGGTCACAGCTGGAGCAGGCTGCACCACAAACTCTGCCAGACAAGAGTGCACAAAACCAACTCTGAATACCAGTGAATTCTAAAATAACATTGCAATATTCTAATTGATTATTAGAAATTTTACTAAGGAAAAAAACAACCAAAAAATACTTAATGAACCCCAAACCATTAATTAAACTTGCAGAAAGGGGGAATGTATTCAGGTTATTTTTTTAAATGTTCGTATTTCCATTCCCTTACATCCTACAGAGAAGAGTATCAGAAGAAATTCAATGGCTCAGCCTTCTATCTTTAAGGTTTTAGTACAACTTTCGAAAACTCAAGAGATGTGAAGAGCTCTGTAAAGCATACATATATGCATGCTTATCAAAGAGGCTAAAGGGCATTTACTTTCAAGTGTTGCTGACTCCAAATTTAGGCTCTGATTCCAGAGTCCTACACAGCTGCACAAAGCTGCACACACTTAAGTTATAGTTCTGACCCTCACATTTCAAGTGCAATCTAAATGTTAACTGTGCACTACTTACAGCTTATGTTGGTACGCTAAACACTACAGTTTTGATCCCAATTCTGCAGATCATTTAAAAAGGTGCTCAGAGTTACAGAGAAAGATTTCTTACCCATGGCATTGCTATTCATTAGGAAAACACCAAAGGAGGCTCCAGTGCTGTCTTCCAAACACAGGAAGAAAGTATGAACTCCATATAAGTTATCCATTGACTTAAAGGATAAAAAGGGAAAGTAAGGTGATTAAAATTTAGTAACGGTATCTGTTCTGGGGTATTTAAAAATGTATCACAGGTAGAACTTAAACTTCTCAAAACATAGCCAACAACAAAAATAAAAATTGTGACACCTTCCTACAGATCTGTTTTTTCTTCCTGGCATTATTCTCCTTTATGAGAACATTTTCCATTAAAACAAATGCTTCCCCAAATATATAGGCAACATAAACAAGCAGATGTGATGGATCTTCAGGCAAATCTGCATATAACAGTGCTATTTCTGGGTAATATCTACGCACATCAAGCAAACAATAGAATTTGAAGGGTGCTTTCATCACCTTTCACCATAGATTAGATTTTATATCTAATCTATATTTCTATTATTTCTATTAATCCAGCAAGGTAATCATTTTTATGTCTGATCTGTGGACATAAGAGAGTGACTTGCTTCTTTTTTATTTCCTTTCCATTTTTCACCTGTTATTATTAGCAACAAAAGCCTTAGCAATTTTAACAACTTTTGTAATACATGTGCTTCTTTCCCTGTAAAAGAAAACTCAGATCAAATTAAGAAACAGAACTCGAGCAATTTGAAATTAGCCTAACTTGATTCTGTTCACTGTTACTTTAACTTAATGAGTCTACACTCAGTAGAGCTGTTCAGGTAAGATCTTCAAAACAGAGCAGGTAAGCATCTCAAGCCAAGGGGTACAAATACCAAATTATTAATCAACTACATATAGTGGTGTCACCCTCCAGTTTCTAGTTAAAAAAAATACAGAATTGCTCTCTTAGAGTACAGCATATGAGTTGTTGCTTTATGAAACTGAGGTAATAGCTACAAATATTCTTACAATTATCAAAAAATGGGTGGCCACAAAATTGTTTCATAGACAGTCAGACAAACAACAGAAACAAATAACTGCTGACATACATACTTTATCTTTTAAAGGGGCAGCTGATAAGGGGAATTTTTCCATCATTTGCTGATTTAGAAGGATGTTAACTGAAGCAGCATGCTCATCTGTACTGAATGCTGTGCACAGCAATGCGTTAGGTCATATTGGTACTCATTTTCTTCATCAGAAGAAACTGAAGACTCTCATATGTTAATGTTTATCAGCTGGTTTTCAAATGCACATCAACACAAAAATCAGAAATCAGGGAATGTTCATCAGTACCATCTAGCTTTTGGTAAGAACATGCATCTAGATTTTAATAATAACATCCCCAAAATGGGGAAAACACGTTAGATATTATTAATGTGTCTACGCAGAATAGGTTCGGATTACAGAATCCATCTGTGAAGAATGAGGTGTAATTAAACCAGTCCTTACTGCAGAGGGGCCGGTATCCCTGCTGAACATGGGCCAGGTTTTCCAGTTAACATCATGCCGGTACTGCTTATGCACATGCTCTCCCACACCATAAATATTGATGCTAGGTAGTTTGATGGATAGCTGTAAAAATTGCTCAGCATACTGCAGTGGTCCTATGGTGGTATCAAACCTGATGGAACAATTAGAGAAAAAAGATTTTTGGTTTGGTTTGGTTTATTTTTGTTTTTAGTGGAGAATGGTAGAAATAACTGTTTCTGCTACTTTTAGTTCGAGCTGGATAGTTGGTTCAGGTCTCCATTCAGAGAACTGAAGGAGAGGGAGGTGGATGATGTGGGGCTGGAGCAGAGCAACCCTTTCACAGATGAGATGGGCAGTGACAGCTGATAACACAGAAACCTTTCATACAAGTGGCTCATCTGTTTTCAGGGGTACCTTTGCACTCCTGTCTTCCACCAGAGCTTCCCACCCTGCATCTGTTGTGCCAAGTCCTGAATCTACTCTGTGGCCACTCACAGACACTGGGCAGAAGTAAAATTTCCATGGATGGACAGAAACACAAAAATAATCCACTCCATCAGATTTTTCAAATCAATTGCAGCTTATGCTTGCCAGAGAAAATGAACCAGACCTGCTCTTGAGTCCTGCTAGGCCAGTCACTATAGGGAAAAGCAGACTATGACTATGTGTTGGCTCTCAAATAAACTGAGCATGGATGAGTGCAGATTAAAGCAATGACATGATCCTTAGCATGGTTCAAATCTCATTTGATAGCTATCACATCTCCTGTGGCAAAGTCTGCATAAAACAACTGCTAATCTTTTTAAGGAACATGAAGTTGGTGCTGTTGGAAATGCACACAGAGACTATTGTATACATCTGTACAAACAGAACAAGCCAGAAATCAATATTCCTCCTATACATCTAATAGCAAAACAGACAGTGAAAGTTAATTTCATTAACTTTTCTTCTGTTGATTTAATTTTGCATCTTTCACATTCCCTTTCATTACAGACAAACAATTCCTGGTCCAAACAAGGATGATGAGAACTTTAAATATGTAGGCAAAACCTAATTTTATTCCTTATTTCTATGGGAAGGACTTGGGAAATAGTGGGGAAATCTGAGCGGTGCTGAGGCAGAGCGTTGTGGGAAGCAGTCCATTTTCTGCAATACGGTGCACCAAGGATCAGCTCACTGCAAGGCAATGGATGCACTGAGTCACTCTCCTTTCTTTAGCTCTGCTAAGCTATTGCAGCTGTAGTGGTCAACCAGACTCTAGAATCCCTTGACCAGCAATGCTTCAGGATGTGACCCTGCCTGCAGTCCCCATCAGTGCCAAATAGTCTTCCTTGGGCATCTTATGCCTCATGCCTCTTGATGGACAGAGGGGACCATCCGTAGGGATGTTTCTATACAGCTGGGTGTGTGCCCACACCACCACCAAAATGTGGTCATTTCCTATTGTGTACATGCTGGGATTTTGGTCACATTGATTTTAGTGATGCAATTAAATAGCTCCCTAATAAGCCAAGTGCACCAGAGTGTTTGAACTGCTTTGCATTTCCTAAGCAACACTAAATACCATCCTGGGAAAGGGTGTCCCAGAACTCATGAAACCAACAAAACCATTCAATTTCATTCCTTTTGAAATTCATCATGTTCATTTTACTCTTTTATTCGTCTAAAATTCTGAACATTTCCAGTTGGCAAATGTGTGAAAATTGACCCCTACCTGGAAGTAGTTTCAGTTTCAATCAGTCATCACTCTTAAAATGAAACAATCATAAATAGAACGTAATTGTGAATTGAACCAGATTTAAAGCAGAGAACAATTAGAATGAAGCTGATCCTCAGATTTGAATGTTGACTTCAGCTTCATTAATACAAGAGTTTACAGAGATCTGCTGAAATGCCATCTTTCCTCAAAAGCAGAGAAAATTACTTTATTTGAGGTAGCAAACTACCTCAATATGTATTAACATCATACACAATTTCAAAGGAATATGCTTTTATCTACTACTCACTTTACCTAATTTTAATTAGAAACTCTTCTTACGAGTTTATTTTCCTGTGATGTTTGACTCTTAACAGTCATGATATTCATACAGAGAAGAGTAATGTAACTTCTTGACTTCATGCAAACTCAGACACATTTATTTTAAAGGACTTTATGAATTCAGATGTATTAGTATACTATAACTACATTTATCACTATGAGTATCTCATTAGCCTTAAATCTTAGATGCATAAAGAGGCCCTTAAATACACAGAGCAATAGCAATTACAAAACACTCCACAAACAAGCAACAAAAATTGGTGAGTTTAGTCTTCTTGCAATTTTTACTCTGTCATTTAGCTTTATTTTTTTTTTTTTAATTATAACACCTAAGACTTGAGAGGTATTTCAAAGGTCAAAACCTCATATGATACATTTCTGTCCAGTTTTAATGATTCCAAGGACTATCTTGCCCATCTGCTCACAAACTCTTCTGAAACTTGCTTTCCCGAGGAAGAAGTTTGTATTTCCCATGAAAACACGTCAATCTCTCAGGTTTTCATGTAAATTATGATGGCAATAGATCTATAAGAATCACAGCTCTTTTGGGGGGCTCAAGTACAATAAATGATGATGGAAGTTCAGAGACTTCATAAGTATCTGGATGATTAGGATTTTTACAATGAACTGTAATAACACATTAATCCCTGCTCTCCCTTTTGTTTAGTTGTTTAACAGTAGAGGCAATGCCCCCATCTTGTGTAAACAAACATACCAAGGATTTATCTCTGAGGGGCTTATCCCGTGCTAACAGCAGCTGTCTTGTCTAATGCTCAAACTCAGAGACAAACATCATTGTCATTTTCTTCTTTAGAGACAAAATTGCAACCACTTTTATCAAATTAAACAAAAACCTAAGGAAAGTGCAAACAGTCTTCAGAGCACTGTTTCAACATGGTTCTATTGGACTAGTTTGCTTATTCTCCCTCAATATACCTGTTTAATCAGTCATGCACTACTGAATACCAAGTCCATCTTTTGTGCTCTATAATTGCAAATCAATCATTAGAGAGGATTCTAAGCAAGAAAACAATACTAACAAGAGCACAGAAGTAATCGCTAATTAATTAAACTTGAAGTGTTGATAATCCAACTGGCCTAGCACTCTGACAGGCAATCATTCTTGGACTGATTTAATAAGCACATTCATCCTGACACTTGACCTTTCTAAGAGGTCTGGGAGCTATGCTATTAGGTTTGTAGGTTTGTTTTATTTAATTCCTTTTTAGAACCTACAGCCAATGTACAAATCAGTTGAATATTTCACTTGGAGTGTTACATGCTCAGTTTATAAGGGGCTTGCCCCAGCTATTCTTGGATATCATAGGTCCAAAGGGCAACCTGGTTTTGGCAATTCATGGCTTCACCACGATTGCGACAAGTAAGATTAAAGAAGCAATGAAGAGTGTTCCCATGGGATTTGAAGCACTGGCAAGGAGTCCTTGGGGTAACAAAAATCCCTGTATTGATGGTACAAAGTAGCTGTAAAGATTTCCCTAGTATTGGGGGAAAGTGAACAAAGAGCCAGACCTAGATCTTTTAAGCAGAGCACTCCCTATTACAGAATTTATTTCTAAAGGAACAGCTAGAGTCCTTGCAGAGCATCCATCAGTCAAGAGAAGTACACTACATGTCCAAAAGAGCACCTCACACTTGGGCATACATTGCTTGCATGGCAACACGGACTTTCAGAGAAAACCAGTCACATCTGTGTTATTCAAAAAAAGCACCAACGCTACTTACAGCACTCTACCGTTGCTCACTCTAGTCACCACGATGCCAAAGGGGTTCTGCTTCACTTCCACTCTGTAGTTTAAATTGGAGGCTGCAGATCCAGTGATAGATGCCACATGTTCATGAGGAACTTCAAATCTTTGTGTTCTAGGATCAGTGATCTGCACATATTTAAACAACAGAAGTGTTGGGCCTTTAAATACTAATGTCTAATTCAAACATTTGCCACTGTTAATATGTAATTCTGTCTTATGATATTCCCATCCCTATCCCAGTCTCCTGTTCTGACTTCATTCCTGTTCTCTTCCAACTTTCATCACATATTTTCAGCCATTTCCCTCGCACTAGACTCTGTGTTTCCCTTGCTCAACAAGAACCCACTGCAAGAGGAAGGTCTTCTACAGCTCACTGATACCTGACAGTCATGGAATCTACTTTTGAATTTTCCTCAGAAAACAGAAATAATTGAAGAGCTAACACTGTCTGACAAAATGACTGAGATATATGGCCAGGCCATAAATAAAAAGTGAGTAAATAAAGCCCCAAAATTTTCCTATGAGGAAAAAAGGTAGATTATAGAAAAGCTGAGCTTTTCAAAGGTCTCAGTAATTTTTTATACAGAAATCCCACTGTGCTAAACATTCATTAACCTGATGTATTGTAACAGCAGACAGGACAAAGAAAGAAGGACCTGAGCACTTCAGTGTGATCTGAGAGCTCATCTGAAGGATTAATCCAGCCCTCCTAATCTCACTGCCCAGTAACAGACAGCCTACAATCTTGCATTCAACATGAACCTTAAAACGACATAGAAAAAAGATTAACCTTGAAGCGGAAGCGATTTGGTGTCTGATACTCTCCTTTGAGATGGAGAGTGTCAATATCATTTCCAAAGAGAGAAGGTGATGGCAGCCTTGTTAATGTAGTCTCAAATTCTTGGGAAAAAAACACATGTTGGAGTGTTATTGTGTTGAATTGGATATTAGCATGTGCCTAAATTAGGGTGCACAGCCTGTAGCTTACCTGTCTCTGTTGCTTTTATAGACCCATCCACTTTGTACCCGTAGTTTGAAGAGAAAAAACACCAGGGCACACTGGTATCGCTCTGAGGACTCCAGCAGCAGCCACGCAGATTGCAGGTGCTCTGACATGAGAGGCAAAAATAGGCTGATTTTACACAAATAAACCCTTTATACTAAACTAGTTAAAACACACATGGAGTACATTTTACCTCAAACACCAGAAACCTTAATATCTGAAATCGTATCAACTCCTTCTCTGAAACTCTAATGAGTGAATTCATTGGCATCAAACACTATACATGGAAAGGATTTTTTACTGGATTTAGAGTAGAAACTTGCTTATTAGACATCCATTCTTTCTTTAAACCACTAGATCCACAGGAAAAATGTACTTTTTAACATTTGGTAAACATCTGGTTAAATATCTACATAAACAAAATAGTTCATTATGTACAATATCTACATTTAGTGTAATTTTCCAATAACAGATGTGTTCAGATTGGTTTTGCAGAACCTCAAATTGAGATAAATCAACATTTTACCCCAAAATGTCTCAAGCAAATGAATCTGTTGTTCAAAGCATATATGTCAGTGTAGTAGCACCAACCTTTAAACTACCTTTCAGTAGTTTAACAAGCTACAGTACCTTTGCTTTGCTGTTAGAAATTAACTTATTCATGCACTGTTTGCATGACTTTTATGTTTGAAGATAAGATATGAGTAATACATCACTAGTTTCCATACATTTTCTCACCTTAAAAACCCAATGCTTTACTTAGGGCAAAATGCAGTAGTAATACGACAAACTTTGCTGATGGCAAAGGGCAGTGTTCGTAAGTGATATCAATTATCCAAATCCAACATTCAAATCTTCAAGACTTTTCCCTCCACCTGCCCCCTAACAGCTGTTTCTGCCTTCATCTGACTACGTTCAAATGTTTTTGGTGTTCGTATCGTGCTTGTTTAAAAAATTCTGCAGCTTGAAATAGGTGGAGATGGTCCAAAAATCTCCGTTGCTGCTGTCCTTTGTACACTTGATTTTGGGTTGTAAAACCCAACCTGGTCAGTGCAGGTCACATGCTTTTCTCAGCCACTGAACAGAGCAAAGATAAGTCAGCTCCAGCCTGGAAACCATGCAAGTGCTGAAAGAAAGCACAGAGGAAGCTCACAGAGCCACTGCCTTGGGAAGTCTTAGTGTATTTATTTGGTATTTTGATTGCATGGAGCACAGAAATCTGCAAAACCCACTCAAGATAAACCCCATATTCACCAAATCGATAAATGTTTATCTCTCTGCCATGGACTCATCACATCAGAAAATATGTCTGATGTAATTTTCATTAGTTTCCAAGCAAAAATCATGGTTGGATGAGAGAAACTGTGACTCATTTTCCCTCACATCAATCCACAAACGAATGCACTGTCTAAGGCTGTGAAAAACCCATGCTTACTTTCCACCTTCCCAGCTACCACCATAAGAACTCCATATTTCCTCTTTTATAAACTGTTTCAGAGTAAATGAAAAGAGCTCATACCCTCCAAGACTGCAGAGATCACAGCTTTGCTCCCTTACTTCAGTTACTTCATACATAGGGGAATACCCTAATTACATAAGAATAGAGTTGTTATCTCCATCCTCTTATCCCATCCTAGACCAGTGACTGTCCCGTGCAACACAGAATAGCTTGAACAACTGTTTTTCTTAAAGCCTGGGAGTTGAAGTATCTGCATTCCCGATTTCATAAGCACACCTTTCTTTTCCCCCAGTTACTTCTGATGAATTTTTGACTATTTTCAGCAGTTACTTTTCAGTCCGGTGATATTCTTCTAGCTAGATCTTACTCTAGTGGACCCATGAGCTATACCTCTGCATTTTCATGGTGCATGATTGCTGTATAAAGAAGTAAATACAAAAGTGCAAGATCAGTTATGCCTAACACCAGGAAAGGAGCAGAGTTCGTCCGAAGATGCTGGAAAGGCTGTTATAAAAGCTATCATTAAGTGTAAATAAAGACATGAGCTGGTCACAGCCTCTGAGCTATAAACCTAGCAGAATAGATACCAATATGCAAGAAAGCCAAAGAGAAATTCAAAGCTTAATTAGAAATAATCCTGGATATGAGGAAACAATTTACACTGGGGTACAGTATTAGATGGTTTCTGAACAGTGAACTGAGCACCAAGGATTTAAAGAATAGCTTGTCTATTTGCTGAACTAAAATGTTTCTTTTGTATATCCAAACACACCTCCGCCAGCAGGAAAAAAAAACACAGAAACCAAACCAAAACCAACAGGACCTTCCCTCAAGCTTTCAGAGGTATCAGTCCAATAATGGACTACACCAGCTCTGCTTATGGCAGTTCAATTTTTACTGGTGCATTCCTCTTGTCTAACCAAACTTCATGGCAACTTTCCACAGCAGTGAATAGTTAATGAATATCTGCTTTCTTTCAGCATGTTTATCTTTGTCAAGCCTGTAACTGGTTAATAAATACCTATTTGCTTTCCATACTTCTACTCTCTGTAATCCTACTCATTTTCTGGCTTCATCTGGGACATTTTCAGTGAATAAAGAAGTCAAGACAGACACTAACCTGTTATATGAACTTAGGCAAATAATACTTTTCCCAGCTGTTGTTTATTCTGTAAACCACTAATGGAAACGACGACAGAAGGTTTATTCTAAGCAGGTACCTGTAATTTTACAGCTCTGCTGCTTACTGTATTAGAATAGCCTAAAGAAGGTCAACCAAATCAAACAATATGCTTTCAGGAGAAAATTTATATGGTGATACTTATCTATAATCTGCTGAAATTTGCTGCCTGGTCTTCACTAAGGAAAGAACAGATTTAGGAATCATTTATTTTACCTCTAATTCCAGAACACCTACCTCAATGTTCATATCTGCATCTGCCCTTTGCTGATATCTTGAATTTGATTTTTTTTTTAATACTTTCAAATCAATGATGATAAAAAGCAAGGGCAGACTTACAATGAGGCTTATAGTTGCAACCAGAGCAAAATAGTTTCCTGCACTGAATGAAGAGTGCAACACTTAATGTGGGGTGACTGGTAGCAATTAAAGTGATATGCATGGCTGCTTCTACCATGGTGTGCTTGCTCATATGGGGGTGAAGGGACCAAAAGAGTAAAGAACAAGCTATGTGATCTGAGCCTTTACTAACTTGTTTGTCCACAGGACTTTATTGAGCTATATGTCATAACAAAACCCATAGCATGACAGAAGCTTTAACAACTGTCATTTCTGAAATTAGACTGGGAATTTCTTCAGAAATTGAGACAGCTGGTTAATAATTTTTTATACTTGTGTGAATGGCATAAACATCACACATCATAGTATATTCATTATTTTTTCTCCTAAGCTGCCCCCCAAACCAAAGACAGATACCAGGTATCATCCAGCTTCCATCAGAAAATAAGAATATCCATCATAAAGATGAAAAATAGCAATGATAATAAATATAATAACAGCAATTCAAGACCAACCACAATAAAAATATTCTAATTATGAAAGCACTGAAAAATTAAGATGATACTTTTCAATGGGAATCTTAACTCATAGATTCTTAACCCAAAAGGCTATTTCTAAATTCTGTGCTCTCATGGATAAAAGACACCACAACCAAGAAAGGAACGTGACATTCAAGTTGGTTCTGAAAGGAAACTGTGACCATGTCTCTTACATTATAAAAGTCTTTTGCATCTGGGTAAACTTCATCTTCACCTGTTATTTCTGAATGAATATAAATGCTAGTACTTGACCATCAGACAAAAATAAACTGTTCAAAGTTGTTGAAAGTAAAGAGTGACTTTTTTAACTCTTTGATGTCTGACTGATTTTGTTTCCATCTATACCAAAACCAAACTGCTGGTGTGTACTTTGGCGTGATCTTCAACATTTGACAGCAAACTGCTACAGTGGCTAGAGAGATCGGTCCTTCTGTCAACAGGCTGAAGTGTGTTATAGAAGAGCTACACTTCCCTGAAAAGTGTTCGGACAATCACACATTAAAAAAAGTTAAGAAAACAACTGACAGGGACAAGTTACATTTTCTGTAATTAAGCATGAGGTTTATGGGAAAACCCCTATTTTCTAATTTTTTTCTAGGATGTTTTCAGACCTTTGTTGCTACTTGATCCGGGATGCAGTCAATTCTCTCTGATATTAATATGTTCGGACATTCTGGCGAAAATTCTGTTAGGGAAATAAATTATTGGGTTATTACCAGGATTTCCAAAATATAGTAGTAACTTGAGTACATCATCACTCAGTAAATGTTTCTACTAGTTATTTCTCAGCATCTTGAAACTCTAACCATTAATATTGATTCAAATGAGTGTAAACTGTTGTTAATTGGATTTATTCTTACCTTTTGAAAAATTGCACGCAACTATTTCAGATAAATGTATGACAACTTCACTTTAAAATTCTTAAAAATATGGATTACTTTGATAAGTTTATTTCTTAAGGTACGCATTAATCCAGTTTTCAGTAAGCCCTGTAGCTCAGTATTCATTGCTGCTTGTAAAGATACATGACAAATTAAAATTGAAAGGACTATGCTTTTTCTTAAATGGTACTGTGCTGCTGCTCTCACATATGCTCCTTGCCCTGAAATACTGTTCTTCCACCAGAGCTTGAATTGGAGCCCAGGTAAAAGCACCATAAAGCTCCATTTAGATGTTCTATTATATTTCACTGAATTTAAGGTGACCTGTTGGCAACTTTAGCTGACAAAAGGGGACCCAGTGGTGGGTTTTAGTTCCTCCAACCACTGAAAGTTACTTTACATGTATTTTGGAATAATGTATATGGTTGGAATGAGAACTACGAAGTGCAGAAATCTTGTCTCAGGCTGAGATGCACACAAAAGATGCGGAGTCACCTGTTTGCTTTATCTGCAACATGCACACTTGTACTTTTTTCTCAGGCAGACTCCTCCTCATCTTGTGGCAGAAACAGGCAGAAAATATGCACATATTAGTCTGTATGGGCAGTTTTACTAAAACACAAAAGTGTTTGTTGTGTATTAGCAATTATTTTTATTTCCACCTCCAAGCTATTTGCTTCAATCCTGGCATTTAAGTGGAATTACTCATACATAATGGAACTGTATTTAAACCAGGGTGCTTTATATCACACCCCTGAAAGACAAGCAGTTTCTAATGTACCAATATATTAATAGGAAACACTATATGTTGTTATGGTTATAATGTGTGTTCCACACAGTATGCCTGCTTATACATAGTCTCCCAGATCCCTTTTCTTTTTTTCCGAGTTGTCTCTTTTATATTAAAATATTTTGAAGTCATACCAGTTCTATGTTTATAAGGCAAGTCTAATCTTATGAGGATGAGATAAAAGGTTTTTTCATGTCAATAAATTCTGAGTCATGCTATTTATCATGTTCATATCTGGTAAGTTTACTCATACCATCTTTCGGTAATGATAAGAACATAACAGTAATTCTGAAAGTCAGTACTTTACAGTGGTTATAGCGATTTTTTTTTCCTCATTTGAGCATCCATGTTCTTTAACAGTTGGTATCCAACAGTGACGGAAATAATGCCGATAGTTAGTTCCTGAAGTTCTATGGCATTTACAATAGTCTCAGGAAGCAGAGCTGAGTGGTTCTCACGTAGGTGTTTTGCTCTAGTCCTACAGCAGCAATGGGAACCACTTACCCGTTGTTTTGACTCCAGATTGTCCTGAAGCTAAAAGTCCAATGAGGACACAGGCTACGATCACCACCACACAGAAGAGGGCAATCAGAGTGATTTCCAGTCCACTGAACTTCCTCTTGCCCATCTAGACCCAGAGGAACAAAAGGAAAACACAAGTAAAAGCTTGGAAAACTCCAAAAATTACATTACTAATTTACTAAATTAGCAAAATTTATATATTATTCAGGTTTTAAGCCATGTCCCCTAATCCTGGGGTTTAATTAAAACACTTCTTAAGGATTACGTGCAGTAAATCTCTAATTCAGAATAATTCACACTGCATAGATTACTGCTATTTAGTACACTATTGGGCAATCACAGAAATGTAATTTGTTACCTGCAAAACACTTTACACACGAAGAACAATTTTCTCCTAAGAATAACTATGAAGTTTCTTACATGTTATTGATATTCCTGAAACCAAAAACTATCAAAATCCTCTTCCCCTGTTCGGGTTTTTTGCCCGTAAGTTTTCTTTCCGCCCTGTTTTATAAAGGAGGATGTAGATTTGTTAAAAACATACTTGACAAGAACTTCTAATGAGCTCTGATATCATGCTTGCGACACTTTGGAAAGGCAAGACAGATAACAGCATAAGTCACTTATTTGTAATGTGTGAGAATATATCATATCTGAGGCAGTGGTACACTGGTTGCTACTGAAATCACAACTGAAATGAGGGAGCGTATGCTGGCAAACTTGTTTTAAAATCCTGTGTAAATGTAATCTTTTTACCAATATTGCTCTTTCGTAATGTGAGGCAGAGTGGAGCAAAGCATGCTGCACAAAGGGGCTTGTGCTGGCTGCAGAGGCAGCTGCTCAGCCCCATGCAAAGAACAATACCATGCTGTTAACATTAAACTGACCACCAGCAATAAAACTAATTAAAACTAATTTCCAGTATCCAGAGCACCTTATCTAAAAATCCTCTTCTGCCATGTTGCCTCACAAAATGTGTGATATCACAAAATGATAACATGTGCAATGTACTGCACATGTTCCAGAGCTTCCCTCTATTCCAGTGCAGTCTAGATCAGTCCATGGTAGACGGTAAGGCTGTGTTTCCACCCCTGGTGCAGTCAATCCAGGTATACCGGATGCCCCTTTAGGTGAAAGTGAACTCTGGCCTGCACTTTGCTGCCAAAGGGACTTAGAAAAATGCACTGGCAGTACCAGTTGTGGCAAACGACTTGGCTGTCTTTGACTCCAGTTCACATTGAAGTTCTAGCATGTCTGCTATGGCCACACTCAGTGGCAGCATGACTTCATTCAGGCCACAATAGTCCACTGTTAGTCTCCACTCTCCATTTTGAACTGGCCATGTAGGACTGTTAGAGCGTGAGCAGGTCCTGCTGATCACTCCTTGACTCTCCAGTCAATAAAGCATAATATGAATGGGAATCAGGGAGTCTCAGTTGGTATGATAGTCTCTCTAGTGTACCACTGTGGTAGTGATCAGCACTTGATGATCTTAAAGGTCTTTTCCAACCTAGTTGATTCTATGATTTTATTTTCTTCAACCTTCAGCAACCCCACAAGAGTCCTCTGAGAGGCCACAAGGTAGGCAGCTGAATAATTTCCTCCATCTCCAAGACAGCTATAGGAAATGGCCACACATACCCTTTTGAGTCCTTGAAATACCTTCTCCTGAGATAGTCTGCACCAAGAATACCAATTACAATTGGGTGCTTTTGCCACTCTTCCCCAGTAAGGCCAATTTCAGCTTCTGGTACAGTTAGCTGTTGGGATTTCCCTGTCAGTCCAGAAACAGAGATGTGTTCTGCCCCTAGATATCTTGATGGCATCACGGTACACTGTGCACCAGTGTCTACTACAGCCTTATACTCATCTTTATAGAGATGATGGCAGTGCTGAGTGCAAACACCAGATTAGTATCATGACCTATAATTTTGTCATATCACAAGCCAGTGTTGTACAGTACACCAAAATGATAACCTTAGCCCAGCCCCCAGAGGTAATAAACAGCACAATAGGGAACATAGGCAGCAAGTAAGGTGTTGCATAACACAACTTTGAGAACATGTGCAACAACTGTGACCAGCAACTATTAAACCAATACAGTGAACGCTTATATCAGATTTAATTTAACACTCTCTGGTCACGTCTGTCATTATCTCAACCCTTCATGTCCCGTGTTGGATGCCAAAAAGGACTGTCACAGCTTAACCCTGCAGGCAGCTCAACACCACACAGCCGCTCACTCACTCCCCCACAGTGGGATGGGGGAAGAGAATCAGGAAAAAGGTAAAACTCACTGGTTAATATAAAGACACTTTAAAAAGGACAGAAAAAGAAGGGAAAATAATAATAGTGATAAAAGAATATACAAAACATGTTATGCACAGTGCAATTGCTCACCACCCACTGACTAATTCCCAGCTAGTCCCTGGCCAGCAGGCTGCCATCTGCCGGCCAAGTCCCCTCCATTTTATTGTTCAGCATGATGCCGTATGGTATGAAATATCCCTTTGGGCAGTTGGGATTAGCTGTCCTGGCTGTGTTACCTTCCAGCTTCTTGTGCACCCCCAGCCTACTCGCTCGCAGGGTGGTATGATAAACTGAAAAGTCCTTGACTTAGTATAAGCACTGCTCAGCAACAACTAAAACATCATTTCGTTAGCAGTATTATTCTCATCCTAAATCCAAAACACAGCACTGTGCCAGCTACTAGGAAAAAAATTAACTCTATCCCAGCTGAAACCAGGGCATGTCCTATCAACAGTCCCCAGAAGAGTAAAGCTAGTACTTGGATAACTAAGTGGTTTTCAGTATGTAATTAATAAAGAAGCTTTTGTAAATAACATAGTGCTATTCATATTTTCTCCATCGGTATAAAAATTTGCAGCCATTTTTAATATTATGTTTATTGTTACTTCCCAGGGAATGTTGTACTTAAAGTCTACAACTACACTGTATATTGTTAAGCATACATCTTAAAGCCTGTTCCTTACAATGAGGAAATTATACTCCAGCAGTTCCTCTCCTGAGTTCCCTTTAACACTTCCTGACTATATGTTGACTAAAAAAACCTCAATTGACATAAAAGAACCCCCCCAACATTATTTTTTCTAAAAATTAGAGTTCTTGTCATAAAGCTTACCCCTCCCCCAACTATAACATTGTGTTTCACTTCTTTCTTTCTCATGGTCTTCTCCAAGACCTAAGACTTTGGAAATAAGGTTTTATAATATATAAATGTAAGTTCTGTTGCATGATGTGCACTCAAAAGTGAGGAAAAAGTGTCCAGAAACTTGGATGCAATAAAACGAATGACATACCTTAAAGCCCCTCTGGTTACTTCATCAGCTGCTCTTGATATGTAAAGCTCAACATCAAAACCAATGCTTTATCCTTTGCTGTTATCAGTTCATTGCATTGTTTGCTAACCTATCGACCAATGGCAGGTACATGCATAATTACAGGCAGATTGCAGAAACTCTTTGGACTAAACATAGCTACTGTGATTATTGCAGCCAAGGAATGGCTGGTTGATTAATAATACTTTGATTCAATATGACACATTAGATTCTGCAAATGAGAGAAAAGCAGGCATAAAATGCCATAAGCTTATCCATTTTGCATGACTAAACAGGTTTTATTCTCTTCTTTCTCCATATCTTTGTTATTAGGACCTTCATCGAACCTTCACATTCTTTGTCTAAAATTTCTGCTTTAAGCACCACCAGAGGTCTTTGAAGGTTCCCAAATGAGGAAAAGAGCTATTAAAATAGCTGTAGGAGAAAATCCACTTTATGACCATTAAAACTTATTAAGGAATTAATTATAAAGTTTTAATTTAAATATAAAATATTAATATGCTTCACTGTGGGTGTGGTGAGGCCCTGGCACAGGTTGCCCAGAGAAGCTGTGGCTGCCCCATCCCTGGCAGTGTTCAAAGCCAGGCTGGACAGGGCTTGGAGCAACCTGGTCTAGTGGAAAGGGGCCCTGCCCATTGCAGGGGGGTTGGAACCAGATGATCTTTAAGGTAGCTTCCAACCCAAACCATCTGTGATTTTATGATTGTATGATTAACATAAATAGATTTCATGTGATACTAACAATAAATGTCAACAGCAGAAGAAAAAGATGTAAGAGTTTATAGGAAAGAGGCTTCAACTGTAATCTTAATATGAAACCTTCATAAATAACTGGGTTTTGTCTTTTTCTCAAAACAGATAGATAGAATCTTAACATTAAATATTTATTTTCTGAAAGAAAGCTTCCAATTCATACTATTAAATATTTACAAGTTATTTTTCAGTAACATAGAAATGACTGAGAAGTACCACTTGTATTTTTTCAACTGTTCACAAATTTATTCAACTTTCTCAATATCTCACCTTAAATGTGAAGCGCAGAAATGAGATACGTCCTCTTGAGCTGAAAGGGAATGGTTCTTAGTCAGCACTTAAAACAGAGAATATCAACCATACATATATAGACAGCACTGGGGCTTTCCTCTAACCATCCATCTTTACACAGTTCAATGCCACCGCTCTCAATGACTCCAGTTTTGAAATGCAGCCTGTTATTTAATTATCTCACCCTCTCCGTTTCATTGTAACATCATGCATATTTACACGTGCGCAAGTAAGCTCTGGAAATGCAGTTCTAACATCCCTCTCAATATGGCTAAATATGTCGCTTTATGAGTGCATATTAAGAAATAATGGTTTCATATGGATTATGAAGATATCAATGGTTTGGGAGGCCTGGGAGGTTTCTTTGATTTATATCTCTTTTCTAAGGTTTATATCTTCATTTAACTGTTCCAGGAAAGTACTCAGTCTATCAAAGTGTGTAGCCATATGTTTTGTTTAAGCATGTCCACAATCACTCTGCCATCAATATAACCATTTGCTTAAGTGCTTTCCTGAATTCACGGTGCTACAAACTTACATTATCAATCACCTAGTGAATGTTTTCAATGCAAAATGAGAGCACAAAAACACTGAACAAAAGGTTGCACGAGGGTTAACCAGCAGGTTTCCTAGCTGAGTATATTTTCATCAGTCTACAAAGGATATCAACAACAGGGCTTTCAGGTCAAGATGTGATATTGAACTCCAAGAAGGAGGAATGGGGAAGGCTTTTCAGTCAGGGACACTGAGAGGCCATAAAGACAGCCAAGAACTCTATTTAGACAAGAACTGGAAGAGCATGGTCTCTGCTGTCTCCTGCTTTGGTTTCCAGGAATTAAGAGCTGATTTGTTTCTGACAACTAGTAAGTAGAATTACTATAAGCCCAAGAGTATAGACTAGAGTGTAGAGAATAGGGTAAGAAAACAAGACAGGAAATAAGCTACTGTTAAAAATGTAGTAATTTAAAGAGAGACATTTATCTCTTAGATTTTAACAGGCCAATTTTTAAGTAAATCACATACAAATTGAAAAACTTGATAGCTGGTAATAGTTAGGTCCTTGGTTGTATTCATACAGACAGTCGTGCTACTAATTGAGTTTTCAGCTAAGGGACCATGTTAGGAAAAAGAAATAGCTTACACTTTTTCTATGGTGTCACTATTTTTCTTTGGTTTAGTATCAAACATTTAATTTAAGTTACAGTTTAGAGCCCTCCTGCAGGAAGCTGCTTGCTGATTACCAGTTCAGTCATGAACATGATCATTAATTGTCATGGAAGGACATCCTTCACAGATGCGATGGGAGCACACTCCTGTACTCCCCACGTGCGATGTTTGCATATCTGAAACCACTCTGCAATGACAGTTCAGCAAACTGGGAGCATTTCAGTGCAGCTATGATCATATTCAAGAAAGGCAGAAGGCTGAGAAGTTTTTAGAGGCAGCTATGGGGAAGCTTGTGTGCAAAGACTCATCTCTCAAGCCTGGGAAAAAGAAACTATCTCAATTTATGTTCTGAACATGACAAAGCAGCTGCCAAATTACATCTCCTCCTTCTCTGAAATGCTAGATTCAGCTCTCATTCCTTCAGAAGAACAAGGAGATACCAGCCCTTATCACCTTTCTGTGTACTGAAGTGCAAATGACTGTTCAGTGCAAAGAACCATAGGTCTATGCTCCACTCCCAGGTCAGCTACTCATTAGCTGACTGTCACCTGTACATCACGCACATATCATCTGCTTGCATCATGTTTTTTCCTCATGGGTAATGAAGATGAAAATAGTTATGTGAATACTTTTAAAGTCTTTAGATGAAGGTCTTACTAAGACACAACATAAGACAAAACCAGGCAAAGAAGGGAAAGCTTCAGTGAAAGCTATGAGAAGATTCTGCTTCAACAACTTAGTTCAGATCTGAACCAGTTTGCATTACTCTGGTGTTAACAGAATATTGCAGGGCCTCAGCAAAACATGCATGCCACTGTGAGGTCACATTAAGTGAATTATTTGATTAGTGGCGTATAGAGACTTTTACCTAGATAACAGAAAAGGATCCAGCCTCTCTATGGAGTCACTGTATTGTTACTCCTGAGAGGGCCTTACAGCTCCTGAAGTTTCTGGCTGCTATGCCCTGATGAACAAATGCCTTGTGATCTGTGACCCAAGATACTGGTCCCCAGTCACCTGCTCTGATAGAAGCTGCCCATGGCTCCGCCACACTCAGGCTCCTTTCCCAGGTATGGGGACAGGGGGGCCAGGCACAAGTCCCTACCTAGCAGTACAGGCACAGCTGTACTACACTTTATGTCTAAATATATCTTCATATATCTGAACACTAGAGATCCTGCATACACTGAGTAATAACTTACTTTTCCTGAGACAATACAAATATTGTAATTGGGCAAAAGTTAAATAATTAGGTCAAAACAACATTTTGGTGAGAGTCTCAATTTTGATACGATATGACTTGAACAGGCTGTTGGCAGGAGACCAAATATGTTCCTGCTGTAACTCTGCTGCCATAAGTCAGTTTGTACTGGTGATGAATTTGTTCCCAAGAATTTCAGGACAAGTTGGCAAAGTAATGAGGCAGATGCACACAAGCAGAAAAACAGTCCAAATTCAGCATAGCTCTTAGAGGGCTCCTGGGAACCCCTTGATAAAATTTCATCATCAAATAACAACAAGTAGATTGCATGGATGTTACTCCTGCCACCAAAATCTTCCTCTTTTACACTGAAATAACAGAAGATTTGTTCTAGTTTTCAAGTAATAAAAACCCCCAAGCCTTTATAGAACAGAAGCACAGCTCCTATTCATACTGGAAAAGATCAGATTTTAGAAACTCTATCAGAACAACTTCAGCCCTTAGAGAGAAGAGAAAATATAACTACACTTTTCCCATTCTTATATTCACCTAGAGGAAAAACTGGGTGCTTTCAGGGTTATTTCTCAATTTTACATAAACAGTAAATAAAATACACAGTGCTGAAACAGAGTTTGGAGACTAGGATTTCTTAACTTGAAGGGAGTATCTTAGTCTTTTAGCTGAAGTCATTGCATGTTTTCTCTGGCTTGATCAGCACTGAAATATTAAACTGTCCTGGCACTTTACTAAACAGAAGCAAAGGAAAATGTAGGTCAATACCTCTTCCACTTTATTTTTCATAGATGGTACCTTATTTTCTTTATCCCATGAGTAAATGGAAACCTGAATAAAGTCCTCAGACTTTTGCAAGACACTGCCAAACATCATAAGCTGTGATGAGTTTGGTGGAACTCAACACAAAGGCACCTCAGCACACACTTTAACCGAATAAATAACTTCTTTAGAACTCTCCAAGAATGCAGTGAACACCTGGAATGAGCAATGTGATTCACAGAACAGCTTTGTCTACTGCATCCACCCTCTCCAGGGTTTTCGGGCACCTGTGAGCTTTATAAGGAGATGGACTGCAAAGAAAACACCTTCAGAAAGTTTATTAATGGCTATAACAAAGTAAATACTTGCCACACTATAAGCATCTTTTTCCTCTTTTAAGCTTCAATGACCAGTGTTCAGAATAGAGCTTTGAACACCAGTTTGAGGCAGCTTTTTTATCGGAACTTCCAGAAGCCTTAGCAGAGGTCCCTGGGAAATTTTTATCGAAGCTCCGAATCTGCGCATGAAGGCGCACTGTTGTTCAGCACTGTAACATATTACATGCTGCTGAAGATGATACAGAAGATTCCTATGCTTGGAAAAAAAAAAAAAACCAACAAAAATCAAACATCCATGAATCAATTTTAAGAAGAAACCGAGGAAGAAAACTCCTCATGAAAAAAAGAAGAATAAAAATTATGTACCTGCCCTGGAGTCTCCTTTAGAAACCAAACTGAGAGCAATGTAAATCTGGTTAAGCAAGACAAAGAACTGGGAAGCCTCAGAAATGCATTGCAAAAATTTTTCCACCAGGCTCTGGAGAGAGTCAATTTGGATTCATTCAAAGTTGTCTCATTTTCCCAAAGCACCTCACAATCAAGATTGGATACTGTGAGCTTGGTGTCAGACAGAAGTACTTTTCATTTTTTAGCAACTGACATCCAAAAGATTTTGATTTTGCTTACTAACCAGATACAGAAATAACATCAATTGAATAATTTCATTGTCATGGAAAAGTAGAACATGTTTGAAGTTCATTTTCAAAGTATGTTTAGTTCTTCTAAAAGAAATGTAATTAGACATTGTATAAACTATCTTTTTGTAGATAAATAGGTTTCTATGTCTAAACCATGGGCTTTGATCCTCATTCAAGTAACACTTCTGAGCCAACAAAGTATGGGAGGGGTAATGAAGATAGTCTAAAATTGCATACCAGTGTTATTTATGAATTTTTATTAGGTCAAGTTAGAGACCAGTACAAGCCATGATAGTGATTATAAAGATAAGAATTCCACTGAACATGCACTGTATAGAAATGGGAAAAATTTTTCAGTTTTTAGTATAAATGAGGAAATTATTGCTGTGAATCTCTAAAATACAGCAGTCATTGCTGGAAGTCTTATTGTAGTTAGTGCAGTACATATTTCTCAGGTGTTTGTCATGATTCAGTTAAGACCTGAAATAAGAGCAAAAATATAACAAGACTTCTAAAAATCCCCAAGCCCTCTCACTTTTTTTTTTTTTTGATAATGAACACAAAAAGCAGAAACTGAGAAGGCATCTAATGTAGAAGGAACAAGCATCATGACGGTTTGAACCATAATCATGAATATAAATCACTTGATTGCATCTGTAAATTAGTAACTGCTGTTCTTCAAGGTAGCAAATAGGAGGTCTTAGAGCAAAATTTTATGTATTGACAATATTTGCCTACCTTTTCATCTGAGAAAGGAATTACAAGATTGCTTGAAGAAAATTGTATTTTTTTTCTTTAGCCATTCATGCATCAAGGTGTGAAAATAACAAAATGTGTTTGATACTGTTACTTGATTAATACCTAGTGTCTACTTTTTTTTTTTTTTTTAAGCTGTAGTGAGATAACATTAGGGATACTAAAAAACTTAAAATTTTCCACATGCGAATGATTTGAACCTGCCATTTGTAGTGGACAATGGCAACTTTAGGGTAGACTTCATTGCCTATGGATGAAGGAGGGAAAGCAGAATTAATATTTGCTTCCAGATAATTGCTTGCTCCTGATAGTACATAAAGTTCAAAAGTGTACCACCAGTAATTCTTGGCTACATCCTCACAGCTCTGCTCTGCCATCTCAAGCTTGCTCCAAAGAGGATAACATTGGCCATGTCCTTAAAGCAGCTTTGGGCTGCTGCACCACATTCACACTGAAGCTTACGGAGGGTGTTTGCAGGGCTGTAAGGCCCAACAGCTGCCTCTGTGCCACATGCCTTAAAATCCGTGTGGATCCCCTCCTTCACCTTGACCTTCTTAGGAGTCAAACAGTCTCTCTAGCAGTGACCCTGATCTCCCTGCTCTGTTTCAGACAATGTGCAGAATATGGAAATGTAGTCTCAATATGCAGGGGAAAAAAAAAAAAAAGCTGAAAAAACCCCAAAAAGACAGAAAGAAGTTTAGTTCATTAGTACTTATTCCTACTCAAATATCTGAATTCAGAATCTGAGAAAGCTAGCAAAATTACTTCAATAGAGCTCAGATGCTTTTTCAAGAAATACTGACTTCTCAGAAAATTAAGGCATCATTGAAGGGTGGAATTTGGCAGCATGTTAAATCTCAATTGTTCACAAGACATGTTATAAACTGACAGACCAAGCCCATTGTGGGTGCTTGTTTTGGAGTTGTATAGCTGGGAATGACTGTTAGGTTTTAGTCCCAAGTCTTTGTTGTCTCAAGTTCTTCAACTTTATGTAATTTTTTTGTTCATGTTCCTTCCTATCTGAAAAAAGGAATTTTCACTTCTACTAGCATATCTAGAGACATCAGACACATTTTCTGAACATGGACATGTCAAGATTAACATTCAAGTTACAGTTTATTGCTTTGTATACAAAAAGTGTATTATGTCATATGAAATCTAATTGGTGAAAAGTTGAAGAACTGGCTTCAGGAAAAAAAACCACTCATATCTCAGGTATTAAACCTCTTTAAAAAGAGAGTTCTCCCCCCTCCTTTGATTCCTTACAAAGGAGGAAAAACAGTCTTTTAAACCTCCCAAGACATGTCAGTATCTTTTTTGCCTCCTAAAATTGATAAATTCACACATGTATGTGCTTAACTAAAGCACATACAGTCTGATAATTCAATCATAGGCAAAAGAGACTCTTGGATTTAAGACCCCAAATCACCCCAGTCTGTATTCAGGCTGTCAAAATGCACACTAACATAAAACAAATATTTATACAACTACCTACTTGTGCCAGTTTGAAGACACATATGCAAAGACCACTAGGAAGCAAAAGAGTCTGCCAACTCCAAAGATTCTTGAGTCATACATCAGGTAGATCCAAAATAGCATTTGATATATTTTCTAATGCTGTTTAAAACACTCCCTCCCTTAAAAAAAAAAAAAATTCCTCCCCCCACCCCCAAAAAAAAAACCAAAAACCAAAAAATTCAAACCCAAACAATATAAAAAAGAGGACTCTCTCCACTTTCCCTAACTTTCTTAACTTCTGAAGTTGTGAAGTAGAATACACACATTTACTCTTTCTTACAATCACGAAGGCCAGAAACTTTGGCTATTTTTTTAAAATAACAGTTAATACCTTCACTTCATTAGACAAAAAACCCCAACAAACAAGTATTTTAAGGTGAAATAGGGACTGCAATACTGACAATAACCTAAAAGCAATAAAAAACTCCAATTAGTATATAGCACTCGAAGCACACTTTATTAAGTCTTAACATTATTATCCAAAATTTGTCACCTATTACTGTTTTTTTCCCCATATCATTATTGAACAAAAGCTGAAATTAGAGATTGTCTCCTAGCTTTTAGAGTGAGGAAGAGATAATTCTGAAAGTAGTTTTGACCCTTTGCACTTTTTGTCAAAGCTTGTCTGCTGACTGTTTCTATGACATTCCTTGTCCTTGCTGCAGATGGTCCTCCAGCCAACGCCTGTGGTTCTTGCTGCTACTGAGCAGGAAACAAAGCAAAGCAACCATTATTATATACTGTTTCCTTGCCAGCTTTTTACTTATTTACAAATTTTATTACAGAGTATTATTCAGCTTTGCATTTTTTTCCAATAAAAATAACAGATGTTCATTGTAAGAAACCAAAAATATTAAAGGCTTAGTAGCTCTTTAAAGAAAGGGTGATATTTAATAGTCACATATTTGTAATAATAACTAATAGATGTAATAACATCAGTGCCAAGGATCTAATTTTCTTGTGTCTCTGTTTTTATATGGCAACCTAGTGACCACTCAGCAGGTGGACTAGTCTGCGTAAGTGACATTAGGTCTCATGCAGGCAGTATGGATCAGCTCATACTTAACACATTCAAGATGTGGGAAACCTTTTTTACCTTGTCCTTAAGTTACACCCTCCACATGACAAATCTCCCAGCACAAGTATATTACCTCGCGGCCACCTCATTTTCGTTCTAAGATGCTCTCTCATTCAATCCCCTCTCCTTTAAACACCACCACAAAATCCATGACTCCAGCTCTTGCCATTACTTTATATAATCAAACAGGGAGGAAAATTCCTTAGTGCCTCAGTCTGGGGTAGAAAGCTACTACGACCAGGCAATACTCTCCTCCTTGATGGCTGCTGGAAGAGAAAAGCTCCCAGTCCAGCCTGCAGCTAAATGATTTTGCAACTTGAGTGACCCCATCATGCACAGGAGGGTCTGAACAGAGTCATGGCCTGTGGAGAACTGGACACTTGTGCGTCCCACAGGATCAGCCACAGACAATGGCTCTTGAATGAGAAAAAGGTGGGGAAAACATAGTGAGAGAATGGAAAGACAGGAGCAAGGAACTTGCCAAACCAAAGAAAAACACCTGATCCCATCATTTTTGTACTCTCTACAGGATGCAGAAATGGCCATGGAGCATACTGATAGTTTTTTTTCCTGAGAGCAGGATAAGTTTTATGATAGGTGCTTAGGCAGCTCCCATAAGGATCTCAGGTTTCTACGTTGCCAGGGGAAGATCCAAGTGTAATATTCTTGGGCAAAAAGGAAAACTATGGGTTATGCCAGAGGAAAGATAAGTTGGCAGTTACTTTCATAGTGACCAGCACACAAGAAGCACCTGAAGAAATACCTCTTAAATTATTTAATTATAAAGCATTAGTAGCATCTGTGCACTGCTTTTGTAATTAGCTATCCTTATAGTTAATATTGAACTCTGTTACTAAGGAAGTGTTGATAAAGAGGCAATCTTTTACTAACTCTACAGATTTAACAATGCATTACACACTCTAGAAATATCTTTGCTCCAAGGAAAGAGTAGATTGATTACCAGAATGCCCTTGTACTGTCTCTAAAGTTTACTAAAATTGAATAAGGAATTTCATTTCAGTTGATAATGTACTTTTGTGAACATATATAATTATCACAAATTAGTTTTAAAATGAATAAATTAATTGGGAAATTAAAGCAGATTAAGTCGTTACTATAATAATATAAAATTTCACGTAAGAGTCCTAATTTATTATGAAGGAATTATGAATGCTAATGAATTAAGTACTTGACATCTTTTCACAAAGGAGTATCTCTACCTAATTTTAGCCTGAGAAGGCTTTTTTGTAACTCTCATTGAAATCCTTTTTTCTGTCATGAAGGGCCCCCTTCATAACAATAAGTTTGGCAATTTTACCAGAAAGATTTTCCAAATAAGAAATTCAGTATGACATTTTTCTCCCTGAAGCATTTCCAAGAAGATCTCCTACTGTTAATGTGTTTACATTTTGTCATATCTAGTAGTTAATGGTATTGCTGTGTCATAGGAATGATGAAAAGAAAGCTAAGAAGGTCTTTTAAAATAGGTATAGTATTTTAAAATAGGTATGTTGTCATACATATGTGCACAGGATGAATTGAGTCTTCTGAAATTTTTTTCATTGTCTTTTATGTATGAGGGAAAAACGTAAGCTTCAGAACACATGGGGTCACTTTTAGTACTCCATCCAGTTCAAATTCTCTACAGTGATATTATCCCAAAGCTGTATTCCAGTAATATTTATCTCAAATCAAAAACCTGGCTGTAACATTGGACCCTTCCCTGAATTGCCATTTTCAGACACAAGCCAAAGGAGAACAGACTTCTCCAAACAGAACTATTTTAAGGAAAGAAAGACTACTCTCAAAAGAAAGTACTCGTTGGAGTAATTGTGTTAATTCTGAATTCTGCAAGATAATGCTTTTAAAGGAATGATCATATCCATTGAAGATGTTTCTACCTGCTAAATAAGATGCAGATTACTAAAAATCTACATCACATAAAAAAAATCAGTTTGCACAAGGGCATATGAAAGTGTACTTAGTTTACTAATGAGAGTTTATTAACAAATAATGATAGGAAAAAATACAAGCTCTCTAAATATATGCTATATTTTTTTTTTAATTACTTTTAAAATCCATGAAATCCAGAAATTCCCAAAATTTTTCCAAAGGTACTACTTTCAGAGTTATGGTTGTAAAGATCACTGTATTGTCCAGACGGATCTAGGGAAATCTTCCACTTTGTTAGAAAAAAATAATAGTCCGCATTGCTTACTGACGTTCATTCCCAGGAACCATGCTACCAGGACCTGCATATGGCGCTTCACCTCAGTCTGACTTTGTTTTTTCCCCACATTTCCTACCAGGGCGATCCTCTCCCTCTGCCACCTTCTCTTCTATTCCACTCCAGTGGTTGCTACCGAAATTCTTACAGTCTCATTGCTGTAAACACCAGCTCATGTCTAGACTTGCAATTACAAAAGACTAGAAGGTTAGTAGTGATGGAGGGATATGTGTTACAGACTTCGATCTAAATTAATAGTAAATAAGGACCTTGTTAAGTGCAAGATTGTTCTGTATGAATTAGAAGTGCAGCTGGTGACACATATACAAAGGGAATAGAAAGCAACCTCAGTGGCAAAACAATGAGTAGAATGCCAAAACTGATGTGATACTATTGATATAAAAATTATTATTCGCCCACAAGAAAACATCTCAGTATCACTGAAAATAAGCTGAGCTTTTGTAGTTACAGGTGTTGGGGTGGAGATAAGGAGGTGATAAAAACGAGAGAGAGGAAGAGAAGGCAGGGCAGGGAAGGGAAAAGAGCAGGCAGCAAAACATGTAATTCAACTGTGTATATGAATTCTAAGTTTTTCCATCCAAATTCAATAGAAGAATAAAACACTTCCATTCTTTTTTACATTTTTAACTCATCTTTTTGGTAATGTAGTAAACTTACATAGTTTCAGTTTTCCATGAAAGAGAAAGAGGTAAGATTTAACAGAATACTGAATTTGAAGGAAGGATAGTAAGATCCCAGAGAAAAAAAAAAAAAAAAAAATTAGGTTAGACAGAGTCCCTCTGTCAGAAAACTGGCAAGACTGAACACCTGACTGAAATTGTTATTCATATTTGAAGGATTCTCCACAGAAGAGACATTTTGAAAGGCAATACTGTTATACATATTAATTTCAGATGCTTTTAGGAGTGACTGAATTTATTGTCTAGGTGGGATGTGGGAGGCGGTAAGGCACAGGCACAAACCATGCAGATATATACCCATGCTGATAACTTTAGAAGAAGTGGGATTATCAAAATTTCAGTTCAAGAATTGTGTCCATATACTTTAAACGAATATGTCCAACCATACATAAAGAAAACTTCTGTATCTCCAGAAGACATATGCTTTTAGACATAAAACACATTCATAGGACAGTGTGCTAATTAAACGAGAAAAAAATAATAACATTTTAGAGATAACATACAAAAAGCAAACAGCATTATGGAGATTGAGGGTGTTAAGACCAGAAAGAGAACAAATGTTTCTCACTAAAGAATGCATGAAAGTAATTTCCCATATCCAACTCTATTCACTGCCCAGTGACACATGACCATGATAGAAATTGCTGTTGTAAATTTTACCCATCCTATTATTAAGCACTGAAAGTAATGTTGATAATCAGGACCGCTGTGGGTTCTTGCTTTTCTGCCTTACCGAA